>NW_020447445.1:0-36453 GCF_003343035.1 Apteryx rowi | reverse complement strand
AAAAAAAAAAAAAAAAAAAAAGTGTAGCAAGATCAGACAAAAACCTGTCCTGATTTTAAGATATCTGAGATCACTTTGGCACTTTTTTTTAAGAAAGACCAGCTGTTCCTTTAAGTGAAGCCCTGTGTCTTCAAATAAAAAGTAAACAAACTTGCCAATGTAGTTCCAGTCCTGGGACCTTATATGACACTGTTCAAGCTCCAACCTACAGACTGCTTATGATTCAAAAAAAGTAGGTAAAGACCTCAATAGGTAGTCACTGAAATGGAGAAAATTGCATAGTTCAGTGAAAAGTTACTTCACTAAGCATAAATCAATTGAAAGAAATAAATAATAACTGTACAAATTACATCTGTTATTGGCAGGTACAGTTAGATTGCACCATGATCTGGGGGAAGAAAAAAAAAAATCCATCAGTAAATATTTGCTGTAACACTAGATCTCAAGCCTCCTCCAGAACTCAGTGAAGTCAAGGGCAAAAGTATGTTACCCCTCAACAGTAACACTGAAGACAGACCCAGACCCTCTACTGCCTCATATTTCCCAGTAAAAACATGCTACATAATTTTTTCTTCAGTGCCAAATAGATATAATTTCACAAGTATATGATCCTGCAAACAATGGGAAACAGTTTAAAATAAATTTTAGGAAAAAAAAAAGTTGTAAAAGCCTTTTCTTCAAAAGCCATTACTGCATTATCCATACTGACTATTCCTGTTCAGAAATCTTGCACCTCTAAGCTGTCAAATAAACATGGTAAAAATACAGAGCATTTAATTAGCTACCGCTAAAGGCAAGACTACAGAAGTACACTTCCCTGGGAACAATACAGAGGCAGATAAGAGTAGTACTTTAGTTATAAATTTATCGGATATAAGGTTCTAGTGAAGAATTCCAAGTATGTCAGGCAACAAAGCAGATGTCACTGTTGTGCTATGCAGTGTACTATACTGAACCTCATCTCAGTGATACAAAATGAAGACGAAATGTTAAGATAGTACAAAGGGCCTAAAGAGCAAAAACTCCAGCTAAGGTTCAGTAGTCAAAGTAGTAACAATATAATTGATAAGAAGCACTATTCAGCTGCCAATAACATCATTCTGTAAATCAGATTACTTTAAAATAATCAATGAAGGAGCAAGTAACTATTCTTGTCTACAATAGAATAAGAATAATCATCCAAATAGCTACTTTGAAATAGATTACACTTTAGAAAAGCTTACTCTTGTTTAACAGGTAGCAACTTGCTTTTCTGCAAGTTTTTGGCAACTGTAGCCCAGAGGTAATGATTGCCTTTCAGTACATTATGCTTATACAATAAATGTTTTAAAGCCTGCACTGAAGGTATTTCATCTGTTCCTATCTGTGTGAAGTATTATTTCCTATTTAATTACAGAAAATATATAACAGTAATGCAAAAGTAGCAGAAGTTTTCTCACTAACTTTTGAAACAGAATTCTTGAAGTACTGTAAATATAGCAGAACATGCTCAGATAATACTTCTGGAACATTTTGCAGTATCTGCAATAACAGAATTAAAAAGGAGTTACTAAGTTACTAGATAAATTATGTTGCTTTTTTGATCCTCTGGTGATAAAATTTATAGCAGATATTTTATTTTCTTGTCAATACTCGGTTAGACTTTACAGTCAGTATATTTTTCAGAATTTGGTCCAGTACATTTTAGTTTTAAACATCTCAGGCACTTGGGCTTCCACTCCTTCCCTTAGGAAATGATTCTATAATCTTGTCAAGAGATGGGTTATGCTTATCACTACCAAGTGGCAACACTTGCAGGTAGAACATGATACTCTTTTTTTAAGACCTGAAACAATTTCCACAGCAAGATAATTGAAGTGGAAACATCTTCTTAAATTTAATCTTTGATGGTCAGGCAAGTGAGGGTACTGTGAATAGAAACTCAAGGCATTTGCCATCACAGTGCCTCTACGGCTTAAACCTGGTCATAGTGCAATCACGCTTATTTATTCCAGCTTAGGGTTTTCAATTTACTTTGCATCCAGTATCCAGCAAACTTGAACAATTTAGACCTAAAGACAAGACTGATAATAGCAATTTACATATACATTATTTATAGGCTATGCAAAGCTTCATGTACAGTAGCCTATTTATGAAGGGGTCTTCTCATAATCATGAACACATTTTGAGCAAATACAAAACTTCAGACTACCTTTATGTCACAAATTACATCATATATGAAGACTGCTCTAGCCATCGGTTTCTTTTCTTTTCAAGCAGCTGATATGGGACTCAAGCCTGTTCGGTTGCATGGGCATGTAACACTTATTTGTGAGTATAAGAATTTGTTGTGCAGGATCCCTGGACACTAAAGATCAGACGTTCTCATTTGAAACACTGGCAGTGAAAGGCAATGCATTTTATGCATGTTTATTTGCATGCATTGTTAATGGATGCTGTAACAGAAGAAAGATGTTTATAAAATCTTTGTGAAAATTATGTATTGGCTTCTGACTTTTCACAAAGTAGAGTTATTTGGAGTGACAGCTTCCTGGCAGTTATGTTGTTAGCTTCTTATGATGTTGTTCAAAGCAAATCTCAAGACCATTTCAGCGTCAGCCTCTGCTCTTTATAATCTAAACAACTGGCAGCTGTTTGACACCAGAGACATCTCTGTCCACCTGAGAGTTACCAGGTCCTCCTTTATGCTCATCACTGTAAAAAAAATTGTATTTACTGATGAGGCATTTTCAAATTCATAGGAACATGTTCCCATTTTTGTGATGGTGTCATTTAACTGCTGTGTCTGGGTGCCGGGGTGGCTGCGGGGCCAGCAGGGCTGTGCCCTCCCTGACCAGCGACCAGCGCAGCCCGGCAGCCCCCAGCRAGGCGAGCGAAGCCGGGCTGGGGCTGGTGACCATGGCTGGGCACACCCAGCGCTGCTGCCACCACCACCCCATGAGGTGCCCCCATGAGGCCCAGCTCATGGGTCAGGGTCCAGATCAGCAGGGTGCATGGCTGGGCATGAGCCTAAACGTAGCTCCTGAACAGAGCAGGGCTGGTTCCCGCAGGGCTGCTTCCAACTTCTTCTTCACAATGCTTTCGATGGCTGCTTAGCAAATCTGGCCCTGAGGCCAGGCAGCCCTCAGGGCCAGAATAGCCTCCAGGCATGACGTATAAGGCTGAAAGAAASGTTGAATAGTCATTCCCTACAGCAAGGCTGTCTGAGCTCTTTTTTATCACTGATGACTGATTTCTAGCTAAACTGTCCTTCAAGACTTCCAGGAGGTAATACAGCTTTTCCAAGCAATCTGCTCTAATGATTTTGTTCTTTTCTTTTCTTTTCTTTTCTTTTCTTTTCTTTTCTTTTCTTTTCTTTTCTTTTCTTTTTTCTTTTTTTTTNTTTTTTTTTTTTTTTTGAGTTTTCCTAATGTCTAGCTTGGATCTTCTTTGCTACTAGCTAAACCAGTTCCTTCTTACCGTAATCATGTTGTTACATAGGAAAAAGACTATTCCCTTCCTGTTTGAAGCAGTCTGTTATCCCTTCTAACTAAGCAAGCCTATGTGTTTCAACTTTTTTTTTTTTTTTAATGGTATGGTTGACAGTCTTCAGTTATCTCTTTTTGATCTCTTCATGTTTRTGGTTCCAGAAACCAGCCTCCACCTAACACCTAACCAGAGATAAGCAGGGTGAAAAAATCATTTTATATACCTTGCAAGCTTGACTATTACAGTTTGGAAATAATGAACTTTTTTGACTTCAAGGACTGAACCTATATTCAAACACATTTGAATAACARTTGATGATATCTAACAATGTGCCTGAAATCTGACACTCCCAGTTCCAAACACATTATGTTGCTAATAGTGGCCTTATCTACAGCTAATTTATTTTGATTTTAAATCATGACAGTTTAACTGAGATGAAAATATTGCTTTTTATGATATGTGTTCGTTGGTAATGTTTTTGTTAAAATTCTAGGCGATAGGGGTTGGTATTGCAGGCTTTTCATAGCCAAAAAATCATTAGCTGCACTAATATAAATTTTTTTTTTCTTAAATAATGTCAGTGTTGTTCATTGTGTCTTGCCACAAACATCATTATTTTAATGACAAGAAGACACAGAAACTGATATTCCTTTTACATTAGTGACTGAAATCTTGTGACTAAATTGGCCAGTCCCCAACTAAGTGTTCAATAAACATGAAAGAAGAGATACTTAATTTTTTAAAAATTCAAATTGAAGTTGTTTTGGTTGGAATGACTTGAAAAATGATTAAACGGGAACTCACATAATTAAATATAAAAAGGGCATCAAAATATTTTTGCATTTTTGACTTTTTTCCCTGTATATCAGGTATAGATTAGAAATTATTAATGATTGAAAGAAAAACTGTCCTATTAAGGCAAGCCAGAATTCTCATAAAAAAAATATATTTTTATTTCTCTTAAAAACAAATTTAGATTTAACTTTTGGAGGAAATTTTTGCAATCTGTACATTTACATGAGAAATGTTAAAATTTAGTTCTACATTTTTTTTGCCACAAACGTTAGTGAATTTTCTGCAATAAATTTTATAGTTTAATGTTTTAGCGAAGGCAGCAAAAAAGAAAATTGGAAATATCTCCTTAAAAATCAAATGAATATTCATTTTTTTTCTCTGTTTTTATCTAATTTGTGAGAAAAGAATAACTGATTAGAGTATAAGAAAAAATTCTCTCTCTGTTTCCACTGAAAATTAAAAGTGAGGAACTATTTATAATTGCTGCAGATGCAGTGTAGAGTAACTCACTGTAATAAATGCAGAAATTTGTCATATATCATATTGTAAATAATATTTTCTTTTTTCTCTGGTAAACTAAAGGATGACTTGCAAATATAATTGTATTTTTAATTGCTATTTTTTTCTCTTATACTTATCAGGTGTATACACACACACACACACACACACAAAAACCTGATTTATGTGATTAACCTAAATTATACAATAGTTGTAACTCAGCATAATTATATATATACACACACACACACACACATATATACTGTTACATAAATGTATCAGCATGACAGTGTTTTGGTAATAAATGAGTGTATTTTCTTTATAAATGAATTGCACTTTAAAGACAAACAAAGAAAATACTCCTAAATCATCCAGTGCCATTGATGGTGGGAAGCATCCTACTGTACTGATAAAGAATGTATAAGGGCAACAAAGTTTGTGTTCTTTAATGCTTATCATAGTAAAAGAAGTTCCTCACTCTTTTAGGTTCAACAGGGATTTACATATGTGTCATAATTATTTTATAGTCAATTGATTGAAGAGAGTATTGCACTTTGAGGAGGATGGAATATTTTTATTTACCTATGGGAATGTCAACACTAAAGCATATCTGCAATCACTTAATTGCTGATTACCATTTTGAAAGCATGAATTACTTTCCTGTTGTGAGCTCCTTCTTTACCTGGAAAAAAAAAAAGCAGCGATTAAAAATAAAAATTGGAGCATTAAATCAACATTACAATCTTTCATTATGCAGACTGTGTTATGTAGAGCAGTCTCAGATCATGTACTTTATAATGGAAGATTGTCACTATTTGACTTTGTGCTCACAAGCCTATCTGTGTTTCTTTGTGGACAGGCATCCATGCTTAACAGTACTGTTTTATTTTCAATCAAAATAATTAATGAAGATTAGATCAAATAGGTACACTAAATAATTTGATAATGCAAACTCTTTTTCTTCTGACCTTCTTCTGCCTTCCTCTCAAGGACCATGTTTCTTCAGGCATAACTCCAAGGAAGAAGAGAACTGCTTTTAGGGATAGGAACTTACTTGCAGTATCTTACAATGTTCTTTATATATCTTATATTTTACTATGTACATTTCAACCAGTGTTCATACCTGACCACTGTATATTCTTCATGTTTCATCTGAAGTTTCTTTCTACTGTCAGATGCTACATGTACATTAATCTCAAGATTTCAGTGACAAAATCCACTGATTTATCCCTTTAAGTTATCACCTATCTTGTTATACATGGTAGTACACCTTGTTACTGTGGCATGCATACCCTAGGGTTCAATCAGCCTTTTCAAATTAATCATTTGGCATTTTGTGGAACTTAAAGTATTTGCTAGTTTTAGCATTTTGGTTTTTTATTTGCCTGCAGCTTCCTATTAGAGATGCAAATTAAATTCTTTGGTTACTTAAAATAACTTGCTTGATGCCTTCTTTGGTTTTATTAGCCCTTTTACTGTATCATATCACATTTGTGGTTCAGTCATCCTAGTACTGATAAATATAGACACACTCTTTACTTTTATTTCCAGTTGATGAACCACCAGAATACTGTAGAGCATTACACAGAAGGAGAGATGGCCAAAGTCTATGCTTGAGCAGGTGGAGGTTGGAAACTTGTGACTTCTAGCAACAGGAAAAAGGCTCTTTTTCCATCTGCAGATGTGAATTTACAGAAAAGATGTAGTGTCCTGGTGACATCTGAGAATGATTCCCATGAAGGGAGGCATACGGGCCAGCTGAGTCTGATCCACACATTGCAGCCAGTCCCTCACTGAGCTACAGTCCTTCTAGGATCAAAGAGACATGGTGGGATAGGTCGAATTAATGATGTGCTACTGTGGATGGATACAGGTGGTAAAAAGGCTGAGAAATTAGGATTGTGTTCTACCCAAAAGAATAACCTGAACCCATAGATGTTTGCTTGGTAAGGGTGATGAGCCAATCAATAGTTTATGAATTGAGATCAGAGGATGGACCAATATGGGTGAAATCCTGGTAAGTGCCTGCTATAGATTGCCCCAAAAGAAGAGGAAATTGTCTTTAGATAACTGGAGGAAGCTTCACAGTCACAGGCTCTGACACTCATGAGAGACTTTAACCACTCTAATATTTACTAGAAGGACAACACAGCTGGACACAAGCAATCCAGGAGACTTCTGGAGTGGACTGATTACAAATTCTTCACACAGGTGATCAATGAGATGACTAGGAAAGGTCCTCTTCTGTACCTGTTACTCATTAATAAGAAAGAACTAGTTGGGAATACTCATCAACAGCCTCAGCTACAGCATCCTTGAGGTGACTGAAATTAAGATCATAAGATAAATGAGAAGACCATGTAGCAGGATTACAATCTTCAACTTCAGGAAAGCTGAATTCTGTTTTTTTCAGGGAACTGTTTGGTGGAATCCCATGGGACACTGCTCTGCAGGGTGAAAGGACACAGGAGACCTGCCTGATCTTCCTGAACAGCCTCCTCAGAGCACAGGAGCAGACCATCCTGATACACAGATATTGAGCAGGTGTAGCAGGAGGTTTGCTGAACAGGGAGCTCTTAACTGAGTTCAGCTATAAAAGGGAAGTGCACAAAAGGTGGAAATGAGGATGAGCTACCTCAGAGTAGCATAGCTGAATGAGAGGGTTGCTATATTCTAATAGAAATTACTTTTCTGAGAAAATAAGTTAATACTTCTGTTGGCTCTCAATTAAAGAACAAGGTCTATCCTTGTTGTGCTTTCTTCGGTAAATCTTTGCTAACGTTAATGACAGATGTTTATCACAGCAAGGTCAGATCTTATTAAATGAAGAGTGGTGATGAAGGCAGCTGTACTCCCTAAGCTATCTGAATAGTCTGTCTTTTGTGTATGGTATTTTGAAAGCAAAAACAAATTATGAATTAATGCCAATGTTTGTATGGGGGCAGTATCCTGAGGTTCACTGCAATCACAATATGACAAGGTTTATCTTTGTTTACCTCATCCATGAATTATACAGATGCATTTGACTGTAATCTAATAGGTCTGTGGAAAGGGAGTGTGCTACTTTGTTTGAAATATAAGTGCCAACCCTCAGGCTAAGACTATGAGATATACCAAACAGAATGAGGATGGGAGCTTTACTCGGGCAACAGAGCCTACTAAGGTGAATGGAGTTGGAAACTTTTTTTTTTTCTTTGATAAAAAATTTAGTGTCTACCTTGTAAATAGATCCACAGAAACTCTCTGGTGGTTGACTTGCTCTAAAGCATCCTTTCTGGAATAATTTGTCATCAGAGATCTTCACCTAGAAACCCATGGATATGTGTATTAGTTAACGGAAGGGTGTATTGAACTGAATTTCTTACCACTCCATTTGACTGGAGTCAGAGCTCTGAGAGGGGGTCTTTCGGAAATTGATTAGACCCTTCCTGGAAAAGCTGTCAGGTAAAGAATGAAGAAGCTGACTTTCACCTAAAGGCTGGAACTATTGCTTGGTTCTCACAGTTTGTATTATCAAATGTGCAAGAAGCTTGCTGCTCCATAAGAGGGGAGAATGTGCTTTGCTCTGAGCTATCAATATCTTTTTTTCTCATTTTTTTTCATACACTAATGAGCATAATGAGGAGAGTAAGTCATTAAACTTAATGTTAACTTATTGGGCACTTCAAAATAAAACAGTGTTGTGCTGCTGAGAACAATCTAACATACCACTCACAGTGCAGAAGTCCTGCAATTAAAATGCTAATTAACACTTTTATTTATAAGGAACAAGGTTATTTGATTATAATCCCATTTCCCCTACTCTCTTCAGCAATATGGATTGATCAACCAGAGTAACAACAACCCATCCCAGTTGCCTGAGGAATGATTTTATTTTGTTCTCTCTGTAGAGATCTGATATACATCACAAGGAAGACATTAGCCAAATTAGGCAGAAACAACTTAGAAGAAGTGCCTTTCTTTCCTAGCTTCACCTCCATAAAAAGACTGCAGCTGAAATTGGCTTTTGCTCAATGCAGCCTGCGGAGAGCTTAGTTGGACTTATACCCCTCACCTAGTTACTGAAATCAGAGGATATCCTTCCAGACCAAGAGTAAGTAAACAGCGATTTGTAATATTCAATTATATAGCAATAAAATAGAACATGCATATTTCTGTGTCTGCCTAGAGAGTTAAAATGGAGAGAATGGGGGAAAGAAGGGAAACACATATAAGTACACAGGTATGTGCATACAAATATATAGAGATGTGAGTGTACAAAGGTGCTAGTGTAACATAATTATCTCATAATTTGTCTCTCAGCTTTATAAACTGTAGAATTGATCCTATGCTGATTTACACCTGAAGCGAGCTACATAAATTTGATGGGATTACTAACAGATTTTTTTTTCCCATTCCTATTACAAAATAAGACAAAATAAAATAACACTTATTTTAGGCATATGCATTGGATTACCATTTTGGTTACAGCAGAGTGTGTCTTTCACATTGAAACTCTAAAACATACAATTGCTCACTCTTCAGGAGTTTTCAACTAGGGTATTGTTCAAGCCATTGGAATATGAAGCATGTTTCTACAGAGTAAAGCAACATCATGATCCCTCAGACAGAATAGACATGGGCTGTTCACACAGCCACACTTACAAGTGTGTTTAAGATCACCTTAGCTGTGTTTGTGAACCATGGAACATGAGGAAAAAAAAAAAAAAGGAAAACACAACTATATATTTTTTTCTAATCCAAGATGGCATGTGTATCAACAGCTTTTTTATCATGGTGACATTTCTTATTTAAGAGTTAAAGTAAGTGGACTCAGCACCTGTGTTTCTGTGCCTAAACTTGGATAAATACCTACGGAACACTCTTTATACTGAATCATTGAGAACAGGGGATAAATAATGTTCTTTGCATTATTTCATCATAGCTGTTTAAGACATCATAGATATTTAAGACATCTAGTACTGATTTATAAATTCTATACATTATTAATATAATGTTTTGTTTTATACTCTTTTCTCATGTCCTGTAAACAACTGTTTTGTTAAATACAGGTTTTACCTCTTCAGAAAGTGACTGTGCCTCTATTTTGGAAAGACTAGGAGAATAGTCTTTGCTCGATCTCTGCTATAATGAGTATAATTATGGTGAAACAATCAACATTTGTCATCATTTTATTTTTACATCACTGCATTTTGCTTAGCTTGCATAAGCAAAAATAAATCCTGTACTCACRGCACTGCAGAATGAGGCTTGCTGCTTTATTTAATTATATCAGATAAACTCCCTTGGAAAAAAAGAAAGGAGAGAGTAAAGAATGGCTCACCCTACAGTTCTCTTACTAACCTCAATTACCAATTGCACCCTTTTTGTTGACACTAACTCTTAGGACCAGTAGTCTTCCTAATGTGCCATTTGGAACATATGAGAAGACTGGATCACTACAAAGAAAAGAAGAATCTTCAGCAAAGATTAGCTCCTCTACTTTCACACCAAGTCCTCTAAATATAAGAGAAATGCATTTTTAAATATAATATGCATGTATTATTTACATATACACACGCACACACACACACACATTTATATATATGCACATAAATAAATACATACCTGTGTGTATATATATATATAGCTATAATAGTATAAGAAGGGTCCAAAAGGAGGAGAAACTTACAGTTTCCAATGGAAATGACAGCTATCTGCTTTTGATCTAAGTATTAACTTGTGCCTTTTGAAAAACAGATAAAAAATTCTATGAATTGGAACGGCTGAGTTTCATATTATTCTTAGCATTGCCAAAGCTGAACTTTGTACAATTACAATTTAGAATACTTATGTGTAACAACTAGCTTTAATATTTTAATATAATATTGTTAACTATTGTGCTTCATTATTCAAGTTATGTTTACCACTATAGGCAGATAGGCCATGTATGGAAATAGGAACCATACCTAACACATTTTTATAATCATTTTGTATTCAAAAAATCATTCTTGACATAATCTGTGTAATTTCCTCAGAAATATCTGTGAGTATTTGGCATATATAATGCCAGAATGAATTAGTTGTGGTTCTCTTATTCACAAAGACATTTGTTTAATAGCCTTTCACTACTGCTACACCTTCCCTCATTCCTTTTGCAAATAATAGCATTTACTTTGAATGCAAATAAGTTTCTATTAAGATAGAAACTACAATGAATTAAGATGAATTCATAAAACCATCTAAAAGCACAGATGCGTCTGGCTATGTATGATTTATCTCTCTTTGAAATCATTAACAGAACTTCCCCAATTTCAGTGCTGTGGGACTGTGCTTTTGACTGTGGATATCAGATAATATAAATAATTTGAGTGACTGGTGATTAGTGTCAAGTGCTGCTTAGTATCTTCAGTTTCTCCTGAATCCTCCTCAGCAAATGAGCCCAGTTGTGGTTCAGAGGGCCACAGCTAAATAATATGATATGAAAAGAAATTATCAGTTAGAAACTTCAGCAAGATCTGCAGTGAGATGATCTTCTCTGCATTTCTTGACTGAAGTGTCGAGAAAATATAGTGGTGAACTATTATGTCTGGCAGCTGAAGGAATTTCCTTGAGAATAGTATACCAGATGTATGTGTATACCAGATGAGATACATTTGAAGGTGCAGAGTAAGCTGGCTGATGTCATTGAAAGGCTGTTTATCATCATCTTTGAAAGGTCATGGATGTCAGGGGAGATTCCTGATGACTGGAGAAAGACTAGTAGTGTACCCATCTTCAGAAAGGGACAAGATAAGCCCGGAGAACTGTAGGCAGGACAGCCTCACTTCAGTCCCTGGGAAAATTATGGCGTGAATCCTCTTGGAGCACATTTCTGGGCACATAAAGGAGAAGGTGACTGGGAACAGCCAGCATGGATTTACCAAGGGTAAATCATGCCTGATTAACCTCATGATTGCCTTCCATGATGAAATGACTGGATCTGTGAATGAGGGGAGAGCAGTGGATGTCATTTCCTTGAGTTTAGCAATGGTTTTGAAACAGTCTCCCACAGCATCCAACGGGGGCTATTTCAGTCTGGATGGGCAGACTACTCAATGTGTGAAAAACTGGCTTGATCATCAGGCTCAAAGGGTGGTGTTTAATGGTTCATGCTCCACCTCAAGTCTGGTTGCAAGTGGAGCTCCTCAGACGTCTATCTTGTGACCTGTCCTGTTCAATATTTTTTATCAATGATCTGGAAGAAGAGTTGGAATGCACATTCATCAAATTTGTGGATAACACCAAATTGGGGGCAACAGCTGACACACTCAGGGACAAGGTTGGTTTTCAGAGAGACCTGGGCAAGTTATGGAAATGGGATGACAGAAACCTTATAAATTTCAATGAGCACAAACATAAAGTCTAGGATAGACTAACTCCATAGAGTGGAATAGGCTGAGGACTGACTGGTTGAGAAGCAGCTCTGATGAAAAGGACTTTGGGGTCCAGGTGTCAGCAGTGTGGCCTGGCAACAAAGAGGCCCAATAGCATCCTGGGTATCAACAGGAGCACAGCAACTGTACCGAGGAATTATTCCATTTTAGCTATACCCCTCCACCCTCTTAGACTGCATCTGGAATACTGCATCCAGTTTTGGACCCACCAGTACAAGAAGGATGTTGATAAAATTCAGTGAGTTCAACAGAGGGCCACCAATCAGCTCCATAATTTGCCCCATAAGGAGATGGCTTTGGGGGGACCTAACAGCAGCCTCCTCAGCCACTGTGAGGGGATCATTGTGAAGATAAAGTCAGGCTCTTTATTGAGATGTGTGGTGGAAGAACGAGAGACAGTAGTCATCCATTAAAACAGAGAAGTTTCCCTTGGATATAAGGGGAAAAAAATCACTTTGAAAAGAACAAAGCACTGTAGCAGGCTGCCCCCAGAGGCTGTGCAGTCCCCATCCTTGGATGTTTTAAAGACAACTCAACAATGCCCTGAGCAACCTGGTCTTACCCCAGAGCTGGCACTGCTTTGAGAAGGAAGGTGGGCTAGAGATCTTCTGAGGCCTCTTCCCACCTGAATTATCCTATGACTCAATCTGAAAGAAGCAAGGAAATGTCCTATGGCATGAGTATTTTTCAGAGCACTTTTGTTAGGATGGACTTGTCTTGGAATAATAAAAAATATTCTTTCAAGCAATTTGTGTTAGATGTCCATTAGGAATGATCAACTCAATCTAAAATATTTGGTGAATTTGGCTTTTAAGCATTCATGCTGACTTCCTAGTGGAGAATTTATAACACAATTAAGACATCCTAACAAAAATATGATAAGAGATTTCCCTTACTGTGTTAGTCAGATTTTCAGAATTTGTAGTTCTTACAACCTACAGGACATGAAAGACTTCTTAGTTGTGGATTAACAGTCTCCAGCAGTGTGAGACAAAAGATGAATGACAATTCATTATTTTGACACCTGGACAAAAAAGCAAAAAGGATTTCTCTTGCTTGTAAAAGATAGAGGCAGACAGTAAATGTAGAAGCTGGGAAGGTGCTACAAGGTATGTGCAGTGCTGAAACACCAGACTGCTGCTCTTTACTGGAGAAGCACTCCCTGTTGCAGGGAGAGAGACAGGGCCAAATGTCCCATTATTCCTGTAGAAGAACCTGCAGGACTTTTCTTCACATTGCATTCCAACAGGTAATTAGTTTAGCTTTTTTCTATGATTGCAGGGGTACAGAGATATCGAGTTATCCTCATCAATCCCATGAGCTGCCAGAGAAATGCTGGGAGGTAGAGAAGCCAAACTATACTATATAATTTTACTATATACTATAATTATACTATATAATTTTAGGCATCTAGGAAAATTATGTATTATGGAAAGAAGTGCCTTATGTGCTTTTGGTGCAGGGAAGTAGTAATTTGTCTGAGCGTTTAAGTTATGGTATTTTGTCTTGTGTACAATATCTGTGCAAAAATGATTGCTTTGAATGTGATTTGAACTTTATTATTATTATGTTAGTTGTGTAGTTTCCATACACAAAAATGATGCATCTTTTATTTAATATTCTTTTAAGTGCAAAATTAGCCTCAGCATCTTCTTTACTATAAGATCTAAATATCTGGATTTTTTTAAACCTTTAATAAGTTTAAATTGCTGTTAAATTGCCTGCACTACATGTGACTATAACATTGCTAATATCCTGGTGTCTCCTGTGAATTTCTAGATTTATTTTGTTTCCTCAAAGATATGAATCACAGGAGGAGACTTGTCTTCCTGCCAGGAGTTTTCCTCCAAATAGCTTTCCACTTTTTGCAATTTTTTTTTTCATTGTCATCCAGCATGGCTGAGAAACTTTGTTTTTATAGAGTAGAAAGGTAGTTCATCTTTGTGGCTTCTCTCTATAAAAGCACATTTTAAATAACTTTAAAAGCACACAGTTCCTTGCCTCAGGTTTAATGTCTCTGCCCATTACAGAAGATACCATAAATCTAATTAGGCACAAGAAGAAGTGAGAAACAAAGAAGAAGACTAGGAAAACAAAATTGAAGGGGGAGGGGAGAGAAAAGAAAAAAAGAAAAGAAAAAAAGAAAAAAAGAAAAAAAGAAAAAAGAAAAAAGAAAAAAAGAAAAGAAAAGAAAAGAAAAGAAAAGAAAAGAAAAGAAAAGAAAAGAAAAGAAAAGAAAAGCAGAATTATCTGAATGAATAGTAAAAAAACCCTGCCAGCTGCTGGCAACCCCCAAAAATATAGAGTAAAATTGATTGCTTCAGAAAAGATGAGAAGTTAAGAGAGAATTATTTAAATCTCTCAGGCATCATGTTGACAGTAATTAGATTATGCTACCTCAAGCAACAATAGAAAGATATCTCAACAAATGTATGGGTTACAGCCATATTAGGTGCCATGAGTGCTTTAAAACTTTGACTGCAATTAAATCTTTTCTTGTAGTAAATTTAGGATAAAGACTGGCTATATAGAGGAGGCTTAGTAGAATGATATCTGCTTTTATAGGAAAAAATATGAGTTKATAGATCTTACTGATTTTCCCAACATGAACTGATTATAAAACTTTGAGTTATGCTGTATTATAACTGCAATAGTAGCATAACTGAACTTGAAGACTGAGCTTAGATAATGGTCTGCACTACTGCTGAAACTATGGTGCAGAATTATTATGCCTGCATTGTCTTTAAACCTGTAGTGGATTTAGAACTTTGCCTTGAACGAATTTGCTAATTATTTGCTGGGACTCCTTTATTTGTTAGTTGTTTCATGACATATTCAAAAAATTGTTTTAGGACACAATTCTTTGTAAATGCTAGCACATTTATTGAACATATTCTAACAAATATCAACCACACTTCATATTTGCTAATCTCCTTTAGAAAATTGCAGGTATCTATTTAGAAAATAAAGTTCACTAGATCTCCTTACCCTCTCTCTGCCAAATATTATACATTCTTACAGAATTCCTATCCAAAACAATGGGCAAAACCTTCCCCTGCTATGACTTCTTGTAGGTCTTTGTAGAGAGTGGAACCATGATGATTTTCTCAAGCTCAGACACAGACCTGGAAGTTTTCTCCAAGGTCGTGAGAATATTTTAAAAGAAATAATTCTCTTTCAAGCACATCACTTACTTGTGACCAGCTTCATAACAAAAATCAAAACCAAAATCATTATTCAAGAACAGGTGAAAATTAGGCTGACAGATTTATTTAAATCATCTTTCAGGAGCTTCGTGATTACCAATTTTTTTTTTTTTTTTTTTTTTTTTTGTGATAAGTGTTTTAACAGCTTAAATACACTTATCCTACTGCAGGTTACAAGTAATGCAACTGCAGTTTTTTTGCAGTACATTAAATGAAGGAAATTTGAACTTTGCTCTGCCTTGACATGTGCTGGATAGCTACATGGTGGGCATGACAAATCATAATGTGTCCCCAGCAAATTAAGGCAGTGTGCCATTTTGGCCAGAAAACTCAGCCTCTCAGCAGGAGTCAAATCCTCTACTCCTACTTCAGAGATTAAAAAGCCAAATTTTGAGAAAAAGTTTTGCAGCTTACTACAGAAAGAACAGAATCAAAGTGGAATGTTCAGATACAACATTTGGTGGAATAAGAATTTGTATTGTTACAGTGCTTTGAATATTTAAAACATTTTGCAAAGATTAGCTAATTACCTTTTTTTTTTTTTTTTTTTTAATTTAGAAGCGTTGTAGAGGTCTTATGTTCATGCCTTGAGAATGTCCCGCTTCTTTCAGGCTTTGAGGTAATAACTATAATTTTTTGGCTATTGCAGTTTCTCTGTATGCAATGTATGAAATGATTTCCTATAATTCTTTTTAGGGTAATCCAAGTTGATCTGGGAGTAAGATTCAAGAGAAATCATTCTTCTCAAGGCCTGTCATAAAACATGATCTATTTTAGCTGCACTTGTTACAACGTTTGACTGGCCTGCCTGGATTCCACGGCTTCTTGTTGAGTTTTGACTGCTGAATTGAGCCTGCACTCAAGAACCACAGGCTTCAATCATCTCCACTGGCCTGCTAAGATTTTTTACGATTCTGAATTTTAGACCTGTTTCTCAGGATAGGCTTGGAGTGCTTACTGAACTTTGAAGCAATTTACCCCCAGGGTTTGAAGGAATTACTACACTAAACAGTCTTTCTTGGTGGCAGTTATGTATCAGGGCCTTCTTTGGTCCTTAGACCAAATGGGTCTTTTTGAAACTAGTGGGTTTCAAAACCAACGGACTGAATTTGGAGACTGTGTAAAAGCTATTTATAACCAAATACAAATTGTCTTGCATTAAAACAAGACATTTTTCTTAATTGCCTTTCATAAACACCTTAAAATTATTTCATGGGTACCCAGAGGTCTCCAAAACACAGAAAGAAAGCAACTATAGGTATGCTATGATCTCTTGTGGAAAAAGATATCTTCCACCCTTGTCACTAAAGTTGTTTCACATTGCTTGAGTCTTAGGTTCTCAAGAGAAAAACAAGTGTGAACATAGAGTCCATCCTTGTGCTTAAGGCACTCATGTATGAAGAAAACCAGCATTCCCATTCATACTTTTAAGACAGCTTTTCTATAGACAACATTCTTGAATACAGATAATTCAAATTATAATGTATTAAAATAGAACTACCTTTGCACAAGGAGTGACTAGAATTAATACTCCTTCAACCCCTAATCAGTGCTCGCAGCATGGATGACAGATCACTGCCTACTCTGTTACCACAGGGAGTAAAGTGAAATAGTGTAGGAGGAAGCTGTGAATGCTTCCTTTTTAAAGTGTCAGAAGGTCTAAGTGTTTTGTATATTGTACAGAAAAGCCCAAGTTGCAAGTTCATTTGGGCATGCAGTGCAAAATTTGTTCTTAATATACATATTCAGAGAGATTGCTTGGGCCTGTACAGAGTTGGACTTGGTGAATATATGATACTGAGTTGCAGAACTGACTTAAAGTATTTGGTATGAGTTCTCCTGAGGATTAATATATAGTCTCTCTCAAACTGTCTGTTGGTTTACACCTTAGGATAAACCAAGCCTTCCCTTCTTCCTCCACTGAGTGGATGTCATTTACGTAGAGTGAAAAGTGTCTATTTAACTTTCTTCACTCAGAGGAGAAAATTGAACCAACATCTGGGTACAAACAGGGTAAAGTATTAAATGAATGTAGCACCATTCACAGCTGCCACTGGCTTCTGTTAGAAATTGATCTGTTAGAATCAGAACTGGTTTGATTGAATTCAAACCAGTTAACCAACCCAACCAAAGAAGATAGCTGAGCGAATCTAGCAAAGCTTAGTAGGAACACAGGCAGAAAAGTTTGCTGTTAGTTCTCTGATGCTTCTGGAAAACTCTGTTTAAAGCTGAGGAGGTTTTTAATATGATATCTTTCCAAGGTTTTTGAGGCTTACAGCTTTAAAGATAACAATACTTTCCTTAGGTCTCACTTTTTGTAGTCACATGCCTTTTGGATGCTGGCTTTACCTGTCTGCTGCTTCTTGTTGTGAGAAATACATTTTGATTTGCCTTGTTAAGTGCGGATTCTTTAACACTGGAAATATTATTAAGAGGGTTTTATTTTTATTACAAATAGTTGTTGTTATCTTCTGGAAGGAGTTATTTGTTCAGTTTTCAGCACTGAGAGATTATTAGACAGGAGATCCCAAGGGCAGCTAGACTGAAATTTTTGAATATATACCATGCAGTGATTACTTGCTGTTTCTTAATGGGCAAGCCTTTCCTCTCTATACAATGCTGCCTTCTACACCTAGCAATCTATTTAGTCAGTAAATCAGACTGTTGATCTGTGAATAATAATAAGTTGTCCTACAACCATGAAACTTAGTTTTTGACATAGATACATCTTTTGCCTCCTAACATCTCTCCTCCTGTTCTCTCTGAAACTTCTCTCTTTTCAATTCCCCTTTCACTAGGACATTTCCTTTGGACGAGAGCATTATATCAGTAGCTGATCAGTATTCACATGGTCCCGTTTCTTGGAATATATAAAGTGTATTATATTGGCCTTTTATTCAATGAAGATAATATTTTGGATTTTTGTCCTCTAAAGAGAAGACAAATCTAAAAGCAAAAACAAAAACACCCCCAAAAGTACAATTTTGGGAGTGGGGGCAGAAATTTGGTTGAAATTTGTCCCCAGATAGTGATCAATATTTGGCAAAAGGTCCAAAATTTCTTAGAGAAGAACTGACAGACAGGCAAAATGCAATCCCTTAAAGAAACTGGTACAAAACATATTCATAGCATATTTTTGTCTACCTTTGGAGGTAGACTCTGCTATGAGCAAAAAATTCTTCTAAAAATGAATGAACAAATGGTCAATATTTTGGCCAGAAATTATCATTCCCTACCATTCCAGGCTTTATTTAGGGAAGAAGCAGCTCACAGTATTGCTTAAACACAAGTAATCTTGTAGGGGAAACATCTGGGATATACTTTAAAGTTAGCTGCTGAAGCCTAATAATTTGAAGAAATATTGCTTTGTTATGCTGCAGAAATATTATCTTGATAGTGAATTTTTAGTAACCTAGTACTTAACACAGATTTATACTAGTGGAAGCAAGAAGTGGAAAATTGATGGAGTTTTCTGAAATAGAATCATCTATGGTCTTCAAGCTTGAGTAGCCAGCCAGCATAAATGACAGCAACTTTGCAGACATGAGCAAGGAAGAAAGGAGTGTTGACTTGTTTCACTTTTGCTGCAGTTTTCTGTTGCTTTCAGCTGTGGATTTGAAATAAACACGGCATGAGTGTAGGGCAGTATCTTCATTCCCTCTTCCAAATCTACAACAAATTGTGATGTGTTCCTTATTGAGTATTCTTTTTCATTTATAGATATACTAGAAAGTGGTTGCTGCATGTGTGACCTGGGTATAATGAAGTGATGTTTCTCAAGGAAGATTCACCATGGGTTTTGACATCATTATTTCACCCTGATAAAATGCAGAGAGATCAGAGAATTGCAGTCAGTTCATTCACTTCAAATACTTTTTTGTATGTTTTGGGTTTGTTTGTTTGTTTGTTTGTTTGTTTTTAGTTTGAGAATGAACAGGTGGTTTGATTATGAGTCCATCATAGTCACTGTAGCCAGTGATAAAATCTTCGGTTTGATATGCTAGTCAGACAAGTGCATACTCAGAAAGGTATAGAAGCCACCGAGACTTCTATAATTTTCAGAACTCTCTAGAAAGAGCAGTGGAAATTTGTGTCAGAAATTCTTATGCCTTCTCTGTATCATCTGCTGAAAAAAGCAGTTTCTGTGTTGACATGAACACAGTCTACAGATTTTTCATTCAGGAGATACCTTTATACCTATTGAAGTGAGGCTTATTTGTCTTTTTAGGCATAACAGATGTGGTACAGAATGCATATAGTACTGCCAAATAGAGATCATAAGGTTCCCTTGAAAAAAGAAAGTAATTTTGCCTATTTGAAATGTCTACAATTGATTTCTACATCTTAGTTCGTCTCCTGTTTACAGTTAATTGAGAAATAGGCACCCCTATGGAATGATTCATCTCATAAAGCTGACGTCTAAAAAGGGTCAAACGAATCATGACCTAAAATGCCCTATTTCTCTCCATTAATTATATAGAAATATTAGGCTAACTTTCTCAGAGGTAAATGTAGACTCACTGTAGACTTCCAGGGCAGGATTCAGTTGCCAAAATATATGAATTTGATGTCTTTTTTTTTAACCTTAAGTGATCCCACTTTGACTCCAGCTGACTGCCAACCTCTCTTCCTTGCTTTGTGGTGTCTGGATCTCGAACTGGTAGATACTACATAGAACCTATGAGAACCCACTTTCTTCTTGAGGAGCACCTAGAAGCTAGGTGGACCCTGCAGTGCCTAAAATGTCACTGGTACCAAATGTTTAGACAACTGAACTACCTACCCTGCTAAAATCAGGTGAGATAAATACCTGGCTGGGTGTATTTAAATGAGAAGTATTTGATGATGCTGGAATTATTATAGAAGCATAACAAGTTCCTAACAGATATGTTAAAAAGCTCTTTTTCAGGCTTTATTCCTTTGACTGCAGAGTAAGGGAAGAAATTATGAAGAAATTTATGATTTCCTCTCTTATGAATCCTTTTAGGGTCATAAGAACTGTATAAGTACCTTTGCATATGGAGCATGATTCAGTACAGATATTTCATTCTCTGCCAGCATCTTTAGTGAACTCCCTGCTGCGCATAGTGCAGTAAACAGAGGCAGATAATAGATAATTTGGCAGCTAGAAAGGCTGTCGGTTCTGGTTTCTTTTCTTTTTTTTTTTCCTCTGATATTTTGGAAGGGGGAGCAGCTTTTTGCATTTCTTTCCTTGTTTTTTGAACTCTGAAGTTTCCCCTACCCCATTTTTTTTACCTCCCCCCCCCACACACACACATTTCCCTGTTTTTTCCACGATTTGTAAGGAGTGGTGTCRTTCCTATTCTTGGCAGTTTGTTGGTAAGCTTTTATTTATTTGTTTAATTCATTTACTTAGTCAGACTTTTTGTGTGTGTGTTTTCTTTTCCCCGAAGCTTTTCTCTCCTCCCCTAGCACTTCCTTGGTGGGTTCATTTCTTTTTCTTTGTTTATTTCTATTTTACTTTTTTATTTCTTTATAGAGACAAGGAATTTTTTTTTGTTTCTTTTTGTGTAGGAGGGTTGTTTGCCTGGTGTATTTTTTTTCTCCCTTCCCTAACAATTATTTGTGGGGAGTTGTTTACTTATCTACTTATTTTAGTTTTTGCGGGGGGGGGGGGTATTTACTTATTTAGGCAGACAAGTTATAGGATTCTTTTGTGTTTTTTTTTCAGTACCTTAGCATTTTTGATTCACCTAGCAATTTCCATGGGGTTTATATATGTTTTTAATTTATTAGATTATTTCAGGTTTTTATTTATTTAAGCAAGAGTTGTGTGTGTGGGGGGGTTGTCTGTTTTTGTTTTGTTTTTGTTTTTTTAATTTCCCCTCCAATATTTTCTGTATGTGTCTGTGCGTGTGCGTGTGTGTGTGTGTTTGTRTGTGTGTGTTTGTGCGCGTGCTTTTTTTACTTGCTTAGGTAGTGTGTGTTTTGTTTGCTTTCCTGAAATCCTGATTTGTGCTTGCAGTTATCTCTGGCAGCTCCTGGGGGCTCGTTGCAGGCCACTCCGGGCAGCTGGAGACCGGCGCCAGCCCGTGGCAGACCTCTGCCCCCAGGAAGCTGGGGCGGCAGGGGCGAGGGTGGTGAGGTCTGGGCCCGACGCTGGACCCTCGGGGGAGCAGGGGCTGCTGGCTTAGCGACAGCAGGAGCAGGTATGGCTGAGGTGCTCAGCGCCGCCTTTGCCTCAGCCTTCCCCAAGAAGGTCTCCCCAGCATCGGTGCCCGGAGACAGGACTCAAGGAGAAGGGTTCACCACTTGCCTACTGGTGGGGGTAGCAGATTGAGTCGGCAATCTCTGGAGAAATCTTGACCCACACTGGGTCTCAGTGGGACCCATGTAGTCCAAAAGGATGTTGACAAACRCAACTGAGCTCAGCGGAGGGCCCCCAAGGTGGTGAGGGCTGGAGCGCTTGCCCCGTGGGGAGAGGCCGGGGGAGCTGGGCTTGCTCAGCCTGGGGAAGGGATGGCTTCAGGGGCACCAAACAGCCACCCAGTGCCTATGAGGGGTCATCGAGGAGCTGGAGCTGGGCTCCACACAGCAGGGCGTGACAGGAGGGAGAGACAATATATTGAGGTTCGAGCTGGTTATAAGGGAAAAAATGATCACTATGAGGATTATTAATTACTGTACCAGGTTGCCGAAAGAGCCTGAAGGATATCAGTCCTTGGAGGTTTTCTAGACTCAGCTGGACAAAGTCCTGAGCAACCTGGTCTGAATTCGATATTGGCCTTGCTTTGAGCAGAAGGGTGGACTGGAGGCCTCCTGAGGCCACCTTCTACCTGAATGTTTCTATGCTGTGTCATTCAACGGGCGTATATCTTCCCAGCTGATAGCTTGGGCTATCCATGTAGTTCAGACTACAGAGTTCATGAAAATACAAAGTATTTATTTTAGAGTGCCTAAAAATTAAACTTCATATCTTCAACCTTATTTCTGGAACTTGCTAATTTTTGGTTTCGCTAGAGCTTGAAGGGTCACATCAGAATAATGAGAACAAGACCAGCATGGTTCGGGGTTCATTTTCATGTTCTTATGGTGAAAGCTGAGTGAAAAGAATTGAAATAATGTTTTGTGCCTGTACTGTTCATTGACTCTTTCACAAACCCTACTTGGTGCCTCAGTAACAAATTGGTGTTTTCTCAGGGAATCTTTTTCATCATCTTAATTGCATACTGGATTTAATGAATGCAGTAGGTCCTGTCTGCAGATCCAGACTGATAAAAGGAAAGCATAACTGCACAGCTTGTTCAACAGAAGCCGTAATTGTTTCTGCTCTTTATAGCAGTGGTGGCACAAATGAGGCAAGTGGAAAAAGTAGGAATTTATCTTACYTCACAAGTTTAGAATCTGATGCAAAGGACAGCAAATATTTCTTATGTGCTTTTTTTCCTCTCAAATAAGCTGCATCATAACTGTAGACAGGGGAGAAGTCCAAAACATAGATTCTCAAAGCTGTCAACTTTCTCACAGTTATAGATTTTGCAAGATTTCTCCATCCCTACTTCTTTTTTCCAAGACCATTTCAGTTAGCATTTTTCAACATAGGAATTACTTCTGTGTGCAGTAAGTATCACAAAATCTGGAACTGCCAATAAACAATGGATAGTTTATACCGACGATTGCAGCCTGATGCTGTCTCTTGCAGTGAAGGAAATGTCACTCATTCTATGTAGTGTTCATTCTATTATTGCTTATTTTGTGTTTTGTTTTTCTGAATGCATGTGTAATGTTAGGCATTTTTTTCTCCTGAACAGCTTTCAGCCAACAAGCAAAAAATTCATAAAGATTTATAACATTCCGTTTATTTACTTTTTGGAGTAAATATAATGTATATGGTTTGTTTCTCTTCCTCTATCCCCCTGCCCCTCCTTGGATATATTTCACCTGACAATAAGCTTAATTATGTATATATTCTCTAAATATACCTATTTTAACTGGAGGCCAGCCCCTCACACTATTCATGCCTGTAGTACTCTTCTGAAATAACAGTCTATGACAGTGTGATTGCACCTGTCCACCACCGTAAAAAAAATTACATTAAAATGTTTCAAAGAAATTACATTATTGAAACTGAATATATACTTTGGTGATAATGTTCTTTACTTCTTTCAAACTATGCTAAATGAATAGCAGTTCCCACATGTAGAAAGCAATGATTTCTACAACGGGAAGGTGGGGATAGAGTCCTAACTGTTCCACTGAAGAGGACACCAATAAGAGAGAACCTGAAGGAATGGGAGAAAGAATGAATGGAAGAAGATGCTTTTTTATACAGAATGATTTAAAATTGAAACAGAAAATTTGCTTTCACTATGAGAACTCTTTTTTTCTGTGATTCTGCAATTTAGATTAGGAGTACAGGAGAAATTCACTTTTTTCCCTCAGATAATTTTACTTATTCCTTTTTAAAAACAATTCTTCCATCTCTGTCCACACCTTATTCTTACACTGGTTTTAACTGTCTTTTAGAAGTCATCAAGAAAACAAATAAACTTCTTTTTTTTGTTCTTGACATTTGCTTTTCTGTGGGATAAAATCCATTTGTCTTTTTTAGCATGGGCTAAAAAGTTTCAAAAATAAGTTGATATTCTGATTTATTTTCACATCTCATGTACTGATTATACCATCCATACCTGGAAATGAAAGGTCTATGCAAGTTACTAAGTTAAATAGACTCGCTGGTGTCTACCGTGGATAGTTTTTGATGCAAACTGAGGTTTGAAGTATTTTGTCATCACAAGGATGTGCTAGCATGCCCTCTCCTGAATAGTTGAACAAAGTGTAAGTAGTTGTCTTTACTGAGGCCTGATTAGAATACTGTTACAGTCTGCTTGTTATTACCTGCAAGACTTCATTGGTGAATGTTAGGGAGCAGCTACCGTGATAGAGAAAATATAGGATATTTCAGTTATGTGAATATGTCAATAGATGTTTACAAATTTCAGAGTAAACAACAAAATTGCAGAAATAGAAAAGTACTTTGGAACATGATCAGATAAAATAGTTCACTAATAAGCAGATTTGACAAGTATTTCATGAAGAGAGAAAAGAATGCATATGGAGCAAAAAGAATTACATATGTCCAGGAAGAGCATCTAGTTATAGTATGTAGAGACCATTCTAACATACTTTCATAGTGTCAAAACTATAATGGAAGCCATTATTGATTGCAGACTAAAAAGAATAATTAGATAATTTATTTTGGATATTTCCTCCTCATTAAATCTTCTTGCTATTGACTGCCTTTTGAATCTTGAAAAATTATATCAATAGAGGTTAATGAAAAAAATGCATTGTGGATTTCTTACTTATCTTGATTATATACATTAGCAGAAGAAGTAAAAACGTTTTCATTCTTGAAAAAATAGATAAGGCACTTGGTCCTGACCTCTCTTAAATCTGCCCTTTGTCAGAGATAGATGGCAGAACTAAAGATACTGCAACCAGACAGTGAAAAACTTGCTTTCTGTAAGAGATATTTTAGGAATATTTAAATGGAATAGATTCTATAAAATGTGAAAAATTAATGATTTTCTTTAGGGCTTTCTTGGAGTAAATATAATGTATATGGTTTGTTTCTCTTCCTCTATCCCCCTGCCCCTCCTTGGATATATGATTAGGGGACTGGAGCATCTCTCTTATGAGGAAAGGCTGAGAGAGCTGGGCCTGTTTAGCTTGGAGAAGAGAAGGCTGAGAGGAGATCTTATCAACATGTACAAGTATCTGAAGGGAGGGTGTCGAGAGGATGGGACCAGACTCTTTTCAGTGGTGCCGAGCGACAGGACGCGAGGCAATGGGCACAAACTGAAACACAGACACTTCCATCTTAACATGAGGAAAAACATTTCACTGTGAGGGTGACAGAGCACTGGAACAGGTTGCCCCGAGAGGTGGTGGAGTCTCCTTCTCTGGAGATATTCAAAACGCGCCTGGATGCAATCCTGTGCAACGTGCTCTAGGTGACCCTGCTTGAGCAGAGGGCTTGGACTAGATGATCTCCAGAGGTCCCTTCCAACCTCAGCGATTCTGTGATTCTGTGATTCTGTGATATTTCACCTGACAATAAGCTTAATTATGTATATATTCTCTAAATATACCTATTTTAACTGGAGGCCAGCCCCTCACACTATTCATGCCTCTTCTACCACTACTGTCTACAATCACTGAACAAAGAGCGACATTGCCTAAACAGGAAACCAGACACCTATACTAGGGACAGATAATCTGCTGTGTGGCTGGCTGATTTCGAAGACAGAAGAAAACAAATTAAAAAAAATCATGATTATATATGTTCATTTGCTTTCTAAAGAATCACTGTAGATTCTATTTGTCAAGGGAATTAATCAAAGGTGTCCTATCATGAAGATATCTTGCAGACTAACACATGACAGTAATAAACTAAAACCATTTTGTTCAATGCGATACAAATATGGCTCTGTTCTTTGGAAGTCTTATGAAACTAATTTGGAAGAAGTTTCTTTCATGAAATTTAATTATAAGTCAGTACAGGTAGGAGTAAATTACTTATCTTCAAACAATAGATGGGATTCATTATCAATATTTATCCAGTTATGAAGATGTAGACCTGAGGTAAAAGGCAAATTCAGAAGTGTATTATTGGAAAGAGAGCTGTTCCAATCCAGTTGTAACTGGTTAAACACATTAAAATGCCCTACTGTTTGAGGAATTATGTCAAGGGTTATACAATCCAGAGGTTTTTTTCAGTATATATATATATATATATATATATATTCTTGCAGAACTTTTAAGTACATTTCTTAATTGACTTTATAGTTATATTTACACAGAAATGTTTGGAGTTCTAACTAAACCTATTATTTTACTGAGTATAATTAATCTGGTGAACCCACAAAATTAATACATTTAATAATAAAATTTTTGTATAACACTGATTGGTTTATACTTTAAAGTTTTTGTAATCATGTTCTAGAAGATACCAGTTTTCATCGTAATGAAAAGGCAGATTGAGAGAGCAAATGCACACTCAAAAAATTGGAGAAAAAGAAGCCCATTTATAAAAGTCATATTTTTTATTATTTTGTAGCATTCAAACTGGAAATCATACTAAAATATGAAAAATTCAAGAAAATATTCAAGTAATTATATAACTTCAAGAGGATAAGGTAAGATAGATAGAATAATGAATCTTACTTTAAATGTAGAGAGCTCTGTTGTAGGAACACAAATGTCGGCACTTCAGAGCATCCAAGAAAATGAATGCTTCTTTGACAACCACATTTGGAAATCATTGTGACAGATGTCACAAAAGGAATAGGATGTGATGAGGGAGCTATAGAATGTAGAAATCAAAGAAGCCAGATGGCATTTTGTGATTAAGGATGGAGGGAAAACGAAGAAGTATTCATCTCAGCTAGAAGTTCATATTATTATTGTACTCTCATCATGCCTGTTAGTCAGTAATTTGCCTTTGGAAGCATGGAACAGAAAACTATAAGGGACAAATCTGGTGGGCCTCCTTGCAACATGAAAAAAAGCTGCTTACTGGAGAGGATCTCTGGATATCACCAGTATCACTGGACACCCAGCAACACCTGTCAAGGTGAACCTGGGAAATGTGAAGAGGATGCAGTAGCCAGTGATCTTGTTCTCATGTTACAGAGCAGTAATCCACTTCTACACATGTGTCTTGATGCTTGTGATTAGGAAAGAATGAGCGAGTGAGATTTAAGTGTCCACCTTTAAGTGAAACCTTTTATCCCTTTTTGCATTCAGTTTTGTTAAACAGCTCCATGCATGCACAAACATCATAGATATTTCTTTGCTAAAAAAGTGCTCCTAGCAGTGTAAAACATCTAAGAACATCTGAGATTTTTCTATGTTCATATATTCTAAGCCAAATTCCATAGAAAAACTTCTTTGGATATAATAAGGTTGCACCACATCCAGAGTGATATTTTTCTTTCACTTCCCTTCCTGCATGCACATAAAACCTGATTCATAATGTGGGTGTTTTCCTGCCTTCCTTCGAAGCATTGAAGACTGACCACAGCTGCAGACAGGACACAGTCAGGACTTCCCAGAACTCCTCATGCTATTGGGATCTGAAGTACTCAGGAGCTACATCCCAAACACATTTGAAGGATCAAAAGAAAACGTTCCCTTGCTAGAGTGACAGAAGCTGTGTAGGTGTTTTGTTCCTCCTCAGAAACATGGGGTATTGTATGTTTCTTGAATAATAGGAGTTTTATTTAATAACAAAAGTTTATTAGTGTTATTTTATATGCAATAATGCTAACAGATAATGCCCCCATTTCATCCTGTTCTTTTTTTTTTTCCTTTGTAGTACATTAGATATGCAGCTGTTTATATTTTGCCATGGTTCCTACATTTCTTATAAAGTATGGAGAATTATTTTGTGTTCATATATACTGTATGAGCTCTTAAAATACAACTCTTAGTTGCCTGTAATTGCAGAAGGGCTTAGATTAGATGAGGCAACCCTTTCAGTTCTGTGTATTTTCATTCCTAAAAAATTGTCTGATGGAATAAGAAAAAAAAATCTGCCACATCACTATGATGAATTCTCACAAAGACATGTAGAAATATAAAGTTTTGCATGCCAATACCATGAAAATTGTGAAAGACATTTTCTTCAACTTTCCTTCCTAACTGCTTAAATTTTAATGGTTAAGACAAGGGTAAGAGAGACTGTTTATAGTCTCACTGCCTGTCCAGGCTATATATCCTCAAAGACTTATTCAGAAAAAATAAAATTAAGCTCTTTAATTCAAGAGTGTTCTTTTTGAATGAATAACCAAAGAAAATCCTAACTACTTTCAGTAGAAAAGGAAAGGAAGGAACCAGGGAGAATAAATCAAAACCAGGCTTGCTTACTATGAGTAGCAAGCATTATATTTGTAAAACATATAATAGACTTAAGCAGGCACTGGTGCAAATCAATATTTTGGCTGTTAAAGAGTTTCTGAAATTTTTCAAAAATTTCTTAGAATGATATAAAAATTAGTGTTAAAAGATAAAATAAATATTGCAATATAAAACAAAGTTATTTTAGTTATTATTTATGATCATAAATGTAGTCAATTTACTTTGTGAAAACAAAGAGTAGTGAGTAGATCTTGATTAAAGAGGGCAAAAGTTATCCATTATTTTTTTTAGGGACAGGAGTTTTAAAAATGTCCTATTGTACTCCAAATAATTCTTAGTGGTATATGAACTTTGCCAAGTCTTTTACAGTGTGTTGGAAACTTCAGCATTCCTTTTATATAAAGAAAGTCACACATGAACATGACTGAGATTTATAGTTGAATCATCATTGTTTTAATGATTTGCTACACTCAGAGTTGCATCTTCTTTTGCTCACACCTTATTAGAAGTACTGTGATTTATTTTCCTAGTCATTCTGAACTTAAAGAATCTGAAGAAGGAAATGGGAATTCCCAAAAGATATGACTTCCCAAAGATGACATTAAGGGCCACCCTTCCATAGAAATAGCAAGAGAAACACCCTTGGAAAAAAAAGGATTTCCCGTTTCACAGATGAAGTAGACTGTTGCCTTTGTCTATAAGCTATACCTAGTCATTACTAAGCTATTTTCTAGAAGCCTGGAATATCTGTTATAACTTCTTTGTGCCTTTACAGCTGTTCTGGGCATTAACGGATTCCTGTCCCTTGATGTACTATTTCAACAGTGTTCTTTTCTCCCTCTCTCTCTCTCTCTCTCTCTTCCCCCCCCCCCAACCCCCAGGTAGTTCAATAAAAAAAAAAAAATGCTTTGTAGCTCCTTGAAGTGGCAAAACATAGTGTATTAATTTTATTGTTGCTGAACTTAAGTAGTGCCTGTGGCTAAATACATTTCTTTTAGCTGTTTTGATATTGCAGTGAAATGAGAGGAAACTTAGTGAGAGCACAAGACTTGAGAAAAAAAACAGTAAAGAAGACAAAATTTTTTGAGTAAATTAAAAATAGTCTTGGGCAAACGTGTATTCTGAATAGAATGTGATAAGCTTCAGAATACTTCCGAGCACTCCCTTACTGTTTAACACCTAAGCTTCAAGCTGCTTGTGAGTAGTGGAATACCTATTGGATACTTAGATTCATTAAATATTTCTTTACTTAGCCTTAAGATAAGCTGATAGTTAACTTCAGCTTACTGCCAATGCTTGGAAGGGCTTCTTCTGTGAAAATGAGCAGCTGTCATGTTTATAATCCTATGACACTACAGATTTAGCTATCAAATTCCTTAGGGAATTTTGCACACCTTTTACACAGGTAGGTAAAGCACTCACTTCAGGGTCTAATCAATCTCTTAATTTTCATGAGAGTGCACAAAAAGTCAGCGGAGTACAAACAGCTGAAAACATTCTTTATCCTTCTTTTGAAACCAAGGCATTGTAACCAGGAATGTCTGTGGGTTTATAGGTCAGAGGGGTAGCAGAAAAGCAAAATCTTGTCTTTGGGTTGCTGGTTAGGGCATTCTGTTAGGAGCAAAGGGTGTTTTAGACCCAACTTCATGAAGCGCATGTGTGTATTTTATTTTACACCTTCTTCATTCTCATTAACTGGCTTCAGTAGCTCTTGAATTCATAGTCTCTGAAGCCTTGTTTACAGCAGCAGAGATTTAAAAGTCATTTTGAAAAAATATCCTTATGGCACAATCTGAGAGACATGTCATCAGTGATTGCAAACTGGATAGAATCTGAAAACGAAGGCTCTCACTAGTTAGGTTCCTGATCTCTGTTACTGTGCAGAAATGCCACTACCCCATTGGACAGCATACCCAGTGGTTGGAGGCATTTAAACATTTCCTGCTGGTTCTCTGTACTCTAAAACACAGACACCTCACTTCAGCATTTGTAATAACCTTGAAGGACACCTACCTATCTCTACAGAGACAATAAAGAGAAATAATATTATTTAGATGCACAATCTCTTCCTTTGAAGGTTCTTAGAAGTGTCTAACACAATAATAGCTTAAATTCCCAGTATCTACCTATTGTCTTAGGTAGGCTACATGAGATCCGTCTTTCCACTAAGGCTAGATACCTACAATTTCAGTGGAACAGTGTTCAGGATAGGCACATGAATTAAGAGAACTAGATTCTATCCTAGGTTTCTACAGTATATTCAAATCCATTTTGATTTTCCTGTGCAAGTGAAAATGTTCTATTATTTTGAAGCAGGCAAACTACCCAGCTCTTCCAGAGATCTAGTAGTAGGCCACAAATGATTCTTAAACAAAAGGCATGGTGGAAGCTTGGGAATTTGTGAGTCTAGTGTCCTACAGTCACAGGGAGCTGGATGATAGTCATTTAGTCTAGAAAAGCTTATAGAGAATGTTTCAAAAATACCCATAAACATCAAGAAGCAAAATACTTCCCAGCACCTAAAAGTATGTGTAAGAGCTGTGGTACAAAAAAATCAAACAAGCAACACTTTGTTTTCCCCTCTCCTGCAAAAACCCTGTAAGGTTCTGCAAGAAGAAAGAAAAAAGATCAAGAGCATTAGCAAATATTTCAAAAATAACAAGTAATTTCTTGAACAAAAATTCCTGGATGATCCTGGGAAGTGAGCCACACTCCTTGATACACTGAAAGGAAAACAACAACAACAACAAAAACATATAGTGCAGCTGATGTGTGAGAAATTCCTTCCTGAAACTAAATCTGGTGTTTGGTTAGTGGGTAGTGTGTAATAAAAATCATATATGAGGTTTTGAGTTCCTTCTGGAGAGTCAGAATACCCAGTGCAAAATACTGCCAGACCATGTGGCCTTGAAAAAGGTCATTCACTAGATTCTTGTAGATAACATTAGTACAGTTTTGTTGGAATGAGGTAATTATGCCATTTTTTTTAATTATTGTGGCTCTCACCCTGTAAATTCWTGCCTTCAGATTTCCATAATGACTCTCTCTATATACTTATAACAAAAGCTCAGCAGATTTGTATTAGTCAGTGTCTATACTCAGATAATATTCAGTAATTCTTGCACCAAACAGATTAAAAACTTCAGAGTATTCTGAACAGGATGAGTATGAAAAGGGTGTTTTCCTGTTTTTTTTTGTTTGTTTGTTTTTGAAGTATGCTAAGCTATCACTATCAGCTGAAGATGAAAGAATGTGCATCTTCATTTAGTACCCCATTTCCATTCAAATCATCATGGAGTATGATGAAGATCAATCTTATGCTTAGCTACTAAACAAGAAAAAATGTATGAGTTTAGAAGTCTGCACAGATGCTGTGCAAGGAATATATAATAAAAATGGGAGACAAATGACATGTATGCCCTTCATTCAAGTAAATAAAAATAAACGATGGGAACTTTTTTCTTGTATTAAATGCAAGTGAAATACYAAGCATTTTGCATCACTGATGTGTTAGTTTCCATGCAACAGAACACTGCTGATCAAGGCAATGCCTTTCTAGAAGGACATTGGCTCTAAAGAGGTTAGCAAAGTGTTGATGTCACTCATACCACTGTGTGACATAGATATACACTTGATACATTAGTGTTAATACCTTTTACATTTTAATAAGATAAGTGTCTAACACATAGCAGCAATGTGATACTTAAAAAAAAAATCTTGTGAAAAGCACCTCAGGAACATGAGTATCTACATAACAAATTACATAAAGCAGAGGAAAATGTGATGTGATGTCCTTGAAATAAGAGGAAATGTGAAGTGGTTGGGTTTTTTTTGTGTACAAAAATAAAGCATTATGTTTTTTTGTTCATTTGTAGGTACAGCTTTATCCAGAATATATAGCATGTGGGACCAAGAAACAAATTAAAGTATTCTTCAGGTTAGCCAATAAATTGACAAGAAGTTTCAGAAATCTCGTGTGATAATTTTGTGAAAATTAAACTAGAATTTTTGTAAATATATATGCATATACAAACACACATATACACATATGTACAGGCACACATGTACATTTAGAGATTGTACTGCTGGAAATAATGCTCCTAAAAATGCATAGATTCTTGTTTAGAGAATGAAAATGTGTTGTTCAAGAAACATTCAATATATCTTCATGTAATATTTAGAAGTCTTTGCTAAAATGTATCTTTTATTTGGACTGCTTCTTTGATTCGAGTGTGTGTATATATATATACATACTATACATACATACATACGTATATTCTGCGATATGACATTGGTGTTGCATTCTTTTACACCCATAAACTCCAGTTGTTTCTGTGGCATAGATAGATACTGAGATACATCCTTAACACAGCTACCAGAAACTACCTTATTCAGCATAGAGCAAGATTCACAGACCTATACAATCACTTCCTAGCTCCTCCTCCATACAGGAACTTCTTGTTGCTCAGTGCTGTAGAGCATCACTGTGTCTGAGAGTCAGTAGGTATACATAAACCTAAAGTTCCCCTGAGACAACTGGAAATCACATTAGGGACACAACAGCTTCAGTTATTAACAGACGAAAAGCGACCTTTGCCTTCAGCTCCTCTGTAGAATATAGTTCCATCACAACCAGTGATCACATTTACTGAATTTTCATGATTTTTCTAGGGTTGTTAAATGGGATCTTTACTTTTGGTTTAGCTCAGTTGTCTTAATTTTAACTTGCACTGCTATTTCAAGTACTCTGAATTACTTGAAATTGCCAAAAAGATATTGAAGAAACACCAAGACTAAATTATCCGTTTGAAATCAAATGAAATTGAACAAACAGTTCAAATTCCTTAGTTCATCTTTAAGATACATTTTGACTGTATTCTAATATTTCTAACTAAATTACATCTTAAACCATTCAATCTTGAGATTAATTCATTGTGCTTTTGCTGATCTCTTCTGTAAAACTATTATATATTATTTTTGTTTTGAATTTTTATTTTTTTAAATAAAATTGTTAATGACAATGAAAGACTTTTTATTTTTTTTAGTACTTGAGTGAGACCAATTTCTACCAAACTCAGATTTCCTTTGAATGATACCATATCCTCTTTAAACAATTCAGAATACACTGTACTTGCTCTGTCAGTCTGTGAAAGAGAGCTACTCCTTGAATATGTCTTCTTGCTTCACAAGCATTTTAGTTATAAAGGAATATATTAAATATTTATCCTTACTGCAGCAATGGGGTTTTATCCATAAAGCTCTTTCAGTCAGTTAAAAACATGGAAAATGAGCCTGTTCTAGTATCCACATTAGTATATTTCATACACATAATAATACAGAGCATATAAGAGAGCCAATGATATTGTTTTAATAATGTGGAGTATCTGTCTGGCTTACAGATAAACACTTCAGTCAGTATATCCTTCTACAAGAATAAAAGTAACACTTTAAATTGAACTTCTGAGATTATAAGCATGTTGTAGCATAATGGACAGAACATTTTTACTATATTTACTCCTGTCTAGTATAGTTTGTTCTATACAGCTTTTTTTTCCATCAAGAAAATGTACATACATGCACACACATGCTTTTGTATATGATCTTGTACATAACTATTGCTGTAATAAGCAAATCCATGATGTTTAAAAAACATTTGGTGCCTCGGTGTGGCACAGTTTCAAATAGACCCACAAACAAACACGTATTATCCAGTGGATGTGAGTGTTACTAAATATGCTTATTGAACCATACAATCAAATACTGAGTATTTTTATTTTAAGATACTATRCTCAATTTTTTTTTTAGATATCCATATCTTTAAGGATTTCTGAGGATGGTCCATTGCTAGACCTATCATTAGTCTCTATTATTCATTGTTTCCTTTAAAAGAATTAACTTACCAGAAAAAGGAAAGGATCATATCCTTTCCAAAATCTGGTGGGATTCAAACCTACCTCTTTGTCTTTCTAGAGCTGTATGCTAATCAGCACAGAATTTTTTTCCCAACTGAAAGTATTCTTTGTTTCTCCTTCTATATTGGGATTTAAGGATCCAGGAAGATCCACAAGCAGAAAGGGTGGGTTTCAACTGACATCTACACCTAAACCGGTCACTCTAGTCTCTGTTTATACAAAATGCAGAAAATGTGGACTTCAACAGAGAATTCTTCTAATCTACTTAATGCATCTACTTCCAGATGAGACCAACCATTCTCTGAAATACATATTGTTTCCATTAATTATAAAGCTTAGTATGACCAGCTCAGGTCTAGACCATAAATGTCTATAATGTGTGCATCTCTAGTTAAATTAGATGAATCCTACTCAAAGTAACGTGATTCTGTAGTTTAACAGCTCAAATGTGTTCAAAAAGGAGATAGGTGTTGATGAACATCTGATTAGATGCACTACATGCATTTGAGCTTTGAATCTAACCTGGAAAAGGTAGCTATAGGTCTGTGTTTTGTTATCTAAATAAAGACTGAAAAGAATATCAGACATACACATGGTTTTCTGCACTTTATACTGGCAGCTAAAGCATTCCTTTGTTTCACACTGGGGATTGCAATGAATCTCTTTTCAAATCACTGATTTTCTGTAGTAGCTATAGATAATATAGGCATTCAACTCAGTGTTATGTATTCCAGCCTGAAGCAAGGAAATGAAGTTTTAATCAAGTAATATGGGGCATCACAATGCCAAATTTTCTTTAACAAATATAAGGTGTTAGAATTACAATACTTTTTGTAACATAAACCATATCATGTGCTAAAATCACGTTAGTTTAACAGAAACAAGTTATTCCACCCCTTTACCCCCTTAGGAAACAAAATACTCTTTGGAGGAAAAGAAAAAAAAAAAAAGACCCAAGGGAATTAGAAGAAGGAAAAACAAAAGAGAGATAGAGAGAGAAATGTGAAGGCAAAGGCAGTTAATGAGTGAACTGAAGAAAAAGAAAATGTTCACAGGAAGACATTTACCAGCAGAAGGAAGTGTGCTGGTAAGGTTAAGTTTCCCTGAAATGATTCTTGTCAAACTGATTTGGCTTTGGAAAGTGAACCGTGTTCAGGCACAGGAAATCTAAGTGTAATGAGGGAAATGTTAACAGGAAGTGACTTTCCTTGCTCTTATTGATCATGGTAGCGACTATAAATATTGCTATTCAGGCTGATGCAAATTAAATGAAAAGCGGAAGGTAAGTCTTAAGACAACCGGTAGATGAGACATCCTCCATTCCTTTAGGTGCTTTAGTATGTACTTTTGCTCCAACTCTCCACAGTAAAATTCAGCTTTCACAGGGACTAAAACGAACATTTCTAATGTTTCCCTCCACTTCTCTGTCATTGTCTAACAGATTAAATCAAACCTCCTGCCTATTGAACAAGGTCATTTTTTTGCCTGTTCAGTGCCACATTACATTAAAGTCAGCAAGCATATTACAACAATTTTATACTATAGCAATAGCTGTGTCAGAGTTTCACAGCTAAACTCCCATTTTTAAAGGCTAATCAATGTGTTGGTAAAATTTTGCTTCTAGTCAGAACTTGGCATATGAAAGGTACAATCGCAAAGCATTTTTCACAGGGTATAAAACTAATAATTTGTATCATTTTAAGTATTGACAGAATAAAAGTTAGAAGTTATTGCACCCAGGTGCCCTTTTGTTCTCAGTCTGTTTTTGTTCATAGTAATTAGGCTTTAATATGAATATTGATTAGTGGGTCAACCTACACTTATTTGAACACAAATACTAGTCTTCACATGGAGAAAAAACTGTGGAAAGATGAATTTGTCAGTTGTCATATAAGAACGCTATTGTTAGAATTTTAAAATGGGCCAGATTTTGCTTCATTCTACAACTAGCAACAACTGTTTCAAAAGGCATGGTCAATAAGAGTAATAATGAAAAACAATCAGCAGCTAACAGAGGCAGCGAACAGACGCAGCAGTTTGCGCAGCAGTGGTTGGGCTCTGACTAGAACTTGAGGATCTTGTGGAAGTTGTGGGCTTTCTGAGGWCCCCCRAGGACCTARAAGGTGATYGCTGTRAAYAGGAAAGGGGAAGCTAGGCAAGGACAACTGCAGGAGGCCTTGACTTCTCCTGGGAAAAGCTCGTGGGAAAAGCTCCAGCTAGGAGTGGCTGCTGCTAACGAGCTCTCTGGGTTGCCCCTGACCAGAGGGGGTTGGG
>NW_020447444.1:0-104250 GCF_003343035.1 Apteryx rowi | reverse complement strand
GGTGGAGTCTCCTTCTCTGGAGATATTCAAAAGCCGCCTGGATGCAATCCTGTGCAATGTGCTCTAGGTGACCCTGCTTGAGCAGGGGGGTTGGACTAGATGATCTCCAGAGGTCCCTTCCAACCTCAGTGATTCTGTGATTCTGTGATTCTGTGAAATTGCATTCAGTGCTGTACCATTGCTTCTTATAATTAACTCTTCTTTTACAGGAAAGAACAGTGAAAACCCCAGGTAGTGATTATGTAAACATGTATATTTGCCCTTCAATTTTTGTACTTAGTCAACTTTCTGGTATATCCCACAGACGCTTTGTGTTCTTCTGCTGTCAAGGTTCTGTTACTGTGTTCTTGCTATTTTCTCTTTTATATAAAGGTTGCCAAGTAATGAGAAGCAGAGGTAATTAGTATATAGTTCACACTCAAGGAATGACCTTTGCCATCATTATAGTATATCAGGCCATGCATTCTTTAAGTGACTGACTGATTCTTTGGTAGTTTGTTCACCTCTTGATCTTCCAATAATTATTTGTTTTATTACTATTAATAATGTGCTTGCATTCAACTTGCTATTTACTTTTTCTTTGGTTTGGTCCTCTTTTTACATATATATATATATATWTTATACATTTATATTTATGGATATATACCACATAAGTCTTTGTCTGACTGTTCTGTGTCAGATCAGCCAATTGCAGACACCTTCTAAGTCCTTCTGACTCTCCTTCTGACTAACTTTGGCTTCATTCATCTGTCTCTCTAGTCTCCTTTGTTTTGCTCATACCTTCATGTGACTTGTGCCCTATGTGATTTAAGCTTTTCACATCTGCATAGTCATTTTTGTATTCAGACTTAACCCACATGATCTCAGATAGTGTATCCCTTGATACAGAGAGCTACTTGTCATTCTCTTATCTGTTCCRTATCCTTCCACTGTGGCACAATAAACTCTCAGTTTTTGACAGGAAGTAAAGTATTATTATGCTGTATGCTTCAGCATGACAGCATCCATGGTAGACATAAAAAAATGAATGCCTGATCTGGGTGAAACAGTTGTTATGTCCCAGGTCATAGCTAAGGACTGTGTGGCTTCTTTTCAATGTTATCTTCAATGCTTTTATTTTTAGCAGGTCCTCTAAAATGATCATGTTTGTAAAAATTCCACCAGAATTCATAGACCTCTGCACTGTAGTAGCCTTATGGGCTACGAGGAGCTTCCTACTTCTAATTTCTTGTTTTTTTCTTTAAGTCTTGATCTTGCGGTATGCTTCAATACTCTGCTGGAATGGTGGGCAGGCCCAGAGYGACTGCTCTCCCACTTTCAAACACTTCGCTTCTCTAACTTGTGCTTGTATGCATCTAACCTATATTTTGTTCTTATAAACAATCAAACAATCAAACAGTCAAAACCACTGGCTAAATAAATTAACTTTAGGCACCTTAACTTAAAACTTTCAGCTACTGTATAAGTAGGTGATCCTACTAGCAATTCTGYTCCAAAATCTTTGTTCTGCTGCAGGACATACATCAGTGAGTGCTAGCACACAAAATGTGCTTGGCATTGGCTATTCCTTCAACTCTTGAATGTTAGTTAATATCTCTAAACTGAGTGATTAATGACACTATGTTCCAGTGTGAAGCTTAAACTATGATTTATTGACGGGCGAGTGAAGAGTTAACAGGACTGAAGTTTGTCAATTGATATGCAGAAGAACTGAGAGCACCAGAGCTGACSTGCACAAAGCTGTTGAACAGAGGACTTAACAGGACTAAAGTAGTCTACCAACCGATCTGTGCAAGGACTGATATGCGCAAGGCTGCGGAATGATTAACAAGACTGGAGAAGTGAAGTCTGCCACCTGGGATCTGCACGGACCCCCGGGGAGGGAAGAAGCAATACGGAGGTGCTGTGGTCTTGCCTCGCTAGCAGGGTCCTCCCAAGCAGACAAACAGACAGTCCTGTGATTGCGAAACTTGCTAAAAGTCAGCAAAAGCAGTGTTTGCCCAGAGCCCCAGCCCTATAAAAAGAGACTTGGGAGCTAGGAGAGTTTGAGCAGGGACGGGAACATGACCTGACCATCCTCTCCGGCTGGACCGTGAGTATCCCCCCCCTCCCCTTTTCCTGGGACGCTGGGGTAAGGTAACTCCTCGAGGTTGAGAGCCCTCTCACTAGGAGAGTGAACAAGCTAGCTTTCAAGTAGGGATAAGCAGTCCTTCCAATTAATAGCGCAGTAATCGACGGTTTCAGGTTATCCTTTCTAAATTAGTAACTGATGGTTTTGTGTTATCCTTCCTAAATTAGTAATCGCATTATTTTAATGGATGTTACTAATCCAAGAACTTGTGTGAGGAAACAAACATCTTTTTTATTATTATTATATTACTGTCTCAGTCGTTGCTATCGAACCTTCATAGCATGACAGCGTGACATTTATTTCCTTTACTCCCTTTACTCCCTTTCAAACTTAAGTTTCTGTGTACTTTGACATCACATTATCAACAGCTCAGAGTGCATATACAGGAACAAAACTACAAGTCTGACCAAGAAGCCTAACTCTTCTCCACCTGGGAGGGCTTCACAGGCATGATCAGTAGGGAGGAGAGGCAACTTCAGGAAGCAGAAAAAACAACACGGTAGGGATCAGGCCTCAACAGAAGCCTTGATATAACTCAGTGAAAACTTGCTGGCTATTTCTCAGTTCTTAATTTCTTTTCACTCTCCTTTGCCCTGAAGAACTATCTCTCTGGAACTGCTTGCTGTTCCTAGCCTTTCTTCCTGCATCACCTACACGTGATGATCACTTTAAAAAAGTGCCAAAAATGCATATATTTCTAGTTAATTGGAGAGCAATACATCAGTCATATGATTAAACTGAAAAATATTAGACTCCTATATGAAGGCTACTTCTAAATTCTGATCTGCAAGGCCCTGTTGTTTCAATACTGCCTGTGTCTTGAGAAGACGCTGGTCCTTATGCCACTCTATCAGAAAAAAGCAAATGTGTTGGTAAAATAAAGATTTTAAGAGATAACAAACAGGTACCCCCCCCCAATAGTTAAATATATAGTGGTTCATATCTTGGGGGGTGCAGTAGCAAGTGTTCAGATATTGATTAAGCTTCAAAGTATATTTTTAAAAGATTCAACTTTACACTTCAAATTGAGTAGAATTTCATATAGCAAAGACCTGCAGGTCTTTTTTTGTGTAAAACAAAAAGTTTGATAAGACTAATTTAAATTAATGTGTTCTATAGTTGCTCTCCCACATGCACCTGGAGAAATTCATTCTCTGCTACACACTCCTGAAGACTGGGAAAAAAGTTAAAAGCAACTGTAGTATACAGTCAGGTAGAAGAAAAGAGGACTGAGGGAAAGTAGGAAAGTAAAAAAGAAAAGTAGAGTAGGACGAGAGGCCATGGAGGATATAATAGCAAGAAGAAGGCTATTTAGGGAAAGAGAAGAAGCTTACAGGGACACTGCCTTTTGATTTATTGCCAGACATGATAGGAGAACATGTAGGGTTAACTAAGGTTACGCAGCATTCGAAACCACAATACATCACACTGTACCATTGTAAGCATATTTTTTGAAACATTAGCAAGCCACAAATCTAAAACATATTGCTTGTGAAACTGAAACTACTTTACAGTTTGCAACATGAGAGAAAGTGCATCATTTCAACTGACATTTGGACCAGCTGTCAACCAGAAAACTCCTTATGTCAGATGCAGCATGTTGGATCATCCTTTATTGTCTGTAGCCAGGGTGATAAAGTGTTATAGCTAATAGCACTGACAATACACTACAGCACACAGAATATGCTATTATATTTCCTGACCAATTTCACTTCAGACTATATCCTGGAGGGGTGACTAAAAGTTACTAATTCATATCATGCAGTTTTGTTCAGAATTTTGTAGTTGCTGGCAACTCTGTRCTCTTATGTAATAGGGAAATATCAGTTGCTTTAACCAGTTTAGGTCAGCTTCAAGAGAGGCATCTGATCCTGTTTTATCAGAGCATTATATCACTATCTGTTTAGTCACCTCACCACAAGTTAAAAACACACCAAGACAAATAGAAGAGAAACAAACCTACAAGGCCAGTATTGCTGTAAGCACTGCAATCTAGTCTTTAATACATCACAGAACTTTCATTCCACAAAAAAGACAGCTGGAAATGTGATTTTCAGAGATATAAATGAACCAGTGCCACAATCTTAGAACTTTTTTTAGAAATCTCAATGTAAGATYACATTTTATTGAACCTTAATTTACTCCTAACTTAACCTTTGTTGGCCATGATTCTGGAAGTCTAAGAGAGAAATCCTTATCAGATTACAGATTAGACACATCAGACATTGCTTTGAAGAAATCAGTCTAAGATTCTATATTTATATATCCAAATTATGCAGAAATTTTAAAATATCTGTTTTTCCTCTTCCAGTTGCATTCTGTCATCTTTGTTTTCAGAGTTTTCAAAACATTTGAAACACAAATGAAACTGTTCTCTACGCATTTTGCTACAGGTTTACTTCTCTTCCACACCTAGTACCTGAAAATAGCTTTGCCTACCCATTAACTTATTTTATTTGTCTGTTGCATTGTTTTTATTGGAATACAAACTCTTTAAATGAAACTTTCTTTCATTCTTAGTGTTACTTTATTGTGCCATCCCCATTTTTATAAATACACAGCTGTTATTATAGTTGCACAGAAACTGAAAATGTCATAAAGTTATTAATATATTCTTGCAATTTATTTCAGTAAGTGAAGGGTACTGAAACTATATATAAGGAGAAGAAATAAAGCCATTAGTTAACAAATATAATTCTATGTGATTAATAGTTCTTATTTAGCTGCTTACAGATTCTCTGAATCTGACCTCTCGGCTATCCTAAATTTTTACTGGTAGTGGTGCATGTCAAGACGAGTAAGTGCTTTATCTATGTGCCTGATGATTTGTCTCAAGAATCTCCACRCCAACAATTTTCCACAGGGTTGAAAGGCTTGTCTTATTTTTAATAAAATCAATGAATGAGCATAAACTTTTGATCATTTCCCTTTATTCATTTACAAGCAGTATGAACACCTGAATTATGAAGGGTTTTAGGCTTTATTTAATATAAACTTTCTGTCTGATGTATAAACCCTAAAGTTTCTTTCTTGATGCATGGGTGATAAGTTACTATACAAACGTTGGAGATTATTTGAATTTGGGATAAACAATATGAAGTTTATTCATGCTGAGTGCTACTATAAAATAGCTGAAGATGATCATGAAGGCAAAAAGGTCTTCAGAAAAGTTGGAAGTGGTGATGGGTTTGTGGACCCTATCTGAAAGACTGGCAGGGGAAGAAAGCAGGTGAATCTACTTGTCATTCTTTCTTCCTTGACTCAATTCAGTGCTTAAGAAAAATCTGATTACGAGAAATGAAACCAATTTCCAGGAGTCAGTCTTTAATTACAAGTCCAAAATAGAAGTAGCAAATTTTGAAAGTTTCTAAGATTATTTGGTTGAATATTCAAATTAACATTAATCTTGAGCTGACCTTGAACATAGCTTAACAGCATCTTTACATTTCCAGTCTCTGTTTTCTGTAGGGTAGACTGAAACAATATTTTTGCACTTAATATTAGTCACTATTCTGGGATTCTTGCACAGCCCACCCTTGGCCTGTATAACAACAGCTGTTAAAACAGGAGCGTGAGTGTAAACATTGTATGTGAAAAGGACATCCAAAACTGCTTGAGAGAGCATTTGCCCAATACTGATCACATTACAGAGGAAGACAACCATCAGCCAGATTAAACAGTAACCAGGGAATTACAAAGAGACTTTTGAAACAAAGAAGGACTCAGCTGGAAAAGGACTATAAAAGAAGTGTGGGAATTTGCAACATATTTAGTTATAAAATTTGTGAAGGAGAGATCATGGAGTGCAACAGCGGTAGTCAGAACCTGATCAGTCACTGCTAAAAGTCTCTCCACTGGCACCAGGACCTCTGCCTAGGCCAGACAGCACACCCTTCGAGCCCGATGCCTTGACCATTCTGAATCTTGGCATCCAGGTGTGAACAGGACCCTGCCAGGGGCTTTCTCACCAGTGTGTCAATCAGCAGATTTTAGGGAGGAGCATGGGTATCCCTGAAGCTGCAGCACCCACATCTCTCACAGGAGCTGTGTGCAAGTAGGGGAACCATGCACCCAGGAAACGGTGCATCCAGCCCGCACCACCTGGGAGAGCTCTGCCCGTGTCCATGTGTGCGGTTAGAACATCTTGGGATTGGTTATAGAAGGGTGTTAGGAAATWTGTAGGTGTTTATTAACATTTTATAAGTGCCTAGTGTTCTGTTTTGTCTGTCATATTGCTTATATTGACCCTGAATGAATAGTTCACTGATTGCCAGTTAATTATGCATCATTAATAAATCAATAAACCACTTCAGTCCTGATTTGGTTAAAAACCGAGCAGTTTCCCTGTGACAATTTTCATTATATTAGTTGCATCAATACTTTGAAGGATTCATAGACTCATATTAAGAAAATTAATATATATTTATATACATATAACATAGAGACAGTTCAGCAGTTATAACCTTTATGGAAGGATCAAAATATGTGCTACAGTCCCTTCCTCCTTTTAGATTTGATTAACAATAGGAATACACAACTCTAAAAAAGAAAAAAGCCATAGTCATACTTTCTTCTTGCATCCTAGTTTATGCACATTATACCATCCTAACAACTGTTTGAGGTACATTCTTTCTATTAAATTTGCAAACACTTTGAGGCAGGAATCTTCTTTTTATTTTTAGGAGACTGCCTGATACAGTAAGGCTGATACAGTGCTATTTTAGACATTTCTGCACTACAAATAAACAGTAATAAAAATATTAATCCTCGAACTATATGTATAAAGTGTGATAAGAATTCATTCCAAATCCGGTAATTTACGGTGCAAAACGTTAATTAAAGTCCAAATCTAATCAAGCTAGGCAGTATTGATTTTCATGCCCCAAGTGAAAATACTGTGTAGATAACAGAACTAAACTCTCCAATTACAGTAAATGCTGCTAAAGTTTGCTGAGATTTTAAAATATTTCCAAGGTGGCTCAAAACATGAGGACAAAACACTTAATGCTTTTTCTCAGATTACCAAGAACTCAGGTAACTTTCTGCCCATTCTGTAGAACCCCTTGGAGGATCCATGATTCATATATGAGCCAGATGGACTGTAGAAGATGTGTGAAATTTCCTTCTAATCCCATCGTTGTTACAAGAAAGAGTCATTCACTTTCAATTTTATTAATATTGATTAGAGCCCTCCCTGTTGATTTCTTGCTGCAAACATTTTTGTTGCTCTGCATGAACTGCCCTCATTAGAATCATGAGTGATCGCTTCTTGATCAAGTCACAAACTCTTTTTCAGCACCCTCACATTCTCAACCTGTTTATTTCATTATTTTCAAATATATCCTTTTGAAAGCTGATCACTCAAAGGATTTAGGGACTCTCTTAGTTCCTTTGGTTCCTCTGACAGTTTATTTATCTTAGAGAGCAAGCAAAAGAACCAGACAAGCACAGAATCTCTAAATCTCAGGTTTTTCCTCCTACCTTGCTTTTCTTGAGCATCTATTGGAGTGATGTTCATCCTTTATTGTTTTTCCTATTTCCTTAAAACTAAATGAGCCATTGACCAACACAAATATTTTTAGTTTCTCTCCAAAAGAACAAAGGCTGTCATTTCTTCCTAACTCGATCTGATCTAGCTGAAAAATGACTCACCATTTATTTTTTCAGGCCAAATCAGTCAGTTCCCCTATCTGAACAATGTGGTAACACAAAGTGTTCAGCACAACAGAAGTAGTAGATAACTGAGAGCAGCTCGAAATTATCATTGCTAAAAAATACGAGGTAATGCCAAACCACAGTGAAAATTTCAGCCAAAATAACTGACTTTTAAAAAGTCATGCAAAGAAGCAACACAGACATGTAGAAAAGTATGGGTAACAGAAGGGAATAAAAAAAAACAGTTTATAAGATATAAAAGTGCGGTGCTACCAACAGAGGTGTGGAAAAAAACTTGGAACTTTATCTCTGACTTATACCAAAGACACTCCAAAGATACTGTTATTAAATAAGTACCCAGTATTTTGTTCACACTGCCTAGAAGGAGGGCTTGGTGTACCTGAAGATTTGTCTGTTTCTTTTTCCAACCCGATGAGTTAGTTTAAGATAATATTTCTCCTTCCAGGTCTTTCCTCAATTTGAAGCATCACTTTTCACTGGCTTATTCGCATGCTTTCATCTTCCTCACCTCTCATCTATTTCTAAAAGTTTATTGAACTAAATCTATTGGAGTCAAGAGTTTCTATGGTTCTAACAAAGTGATGTTTACCTTTGATGTTTTTTGCAATGTTTATATATTAACAAAAACTATATTTTTAATCTTTATGAAAAAAAAAAATAGGGAACTCTTAGACACGTACTTAACTTCCTTAATTGCACTGTGGTTTGTTCCTCATAGAGATTTATTGCTTCCTTAGTTGCCAGCACTGCATTTACCTGTTTGAAAAGTTTTCTTTTTATTTGTAAAATATAACTACAGTGTCTTGCTGAAGTACATAAGACATATTGGCACAATTCTCCTGCTAATATTATTCTGGGAGTCTAGATTCTGCCATCTAGGATGGTACTAATGTCTGCCACGGAATCACAGAATCACAGAATCACAGAATGGTTGAGGTTGGAAGGGACCTCTGGAGATCATCTAGTCCAATCCCCCTGCTCAAGCAGGGTCACCTAGAGCACATTGCACAGGATTGCATCCAGGCGGATTTTGAATATCTCCAGAGAAGGAGACTCCACCACCTCTCGGGGCAACCTGTTCCAGTGCTCTGTCACCCTCACAGTGAAGAAGTTTTTCCTCATGTTCAGATGGACCTTCCTGTGTTTCAGTTTGTGCCCATTGCCTCGCGTCCTGTCGCTGGGCACCACTGAAAAGAGTCTGGTCCCATCCTCTCGACACCCTCCCTTCAGATACTTGTACACGTTGATAAGATCTCCTCTCAGCCTTCTCTTCTCCAAGCTAAACAGGCCCAGCTCTCTCAGCCTTTCCTCATAAGAGAGATGCTCCAGTCCCCTAATCATCTTTGTAGCCCTTYGCTGGACTCTCTCCAGTAGTGCCACATCCCTCTTGTACTGGGGAGCCCAGAACTGGACGCAGTACTCCAGATGTGACCTCACCAGGGCTGAGTAGAGGGGGAGAGTCACCTCCCTCGACCTGCTGGCAACACTCTTCCTAATGCACCCCAGGATACCATTGGCCTTCTTGGCCACAAGGGCACATTGCTGCCTCATGCTTAACTTGGTGTCCACCAGCACTCCCAGGTCCTTCTCCGCAGAGCTGCTTTCCAGCAGGTCAACCCCCAACCTGTACTGGTGCTTGGGGTCATTCCTCCCCAGGTGCAGGACCCTGCACTTGCCTTTGTTGAACTTCATGAGGTTCCTCTCTGCCCAGCTCTCCAGTCTGTTTGAGGTGCCTCCAAATGGCAGCACAGACCTCTGGTGTATCCACCACTTCATTTCCATCTTTTTGTCGCCAGTGGTGTACAACACATATACAGCACATAGGAATAAGAGACAAAAATAATCATTGGTCTTTCTCCCAGTTCCCAAGGRATAAATGTTTCAGCTCTGTAACAATAGCTATAAAACCTAGTCCTGATTTCTAGTGTATTCTTATATCTCTATACTTCTTTTAGGTAAATTCATTAGGCTGAACACTGGACATCAGATTGGTATCTGATCTGTATCTAGTTCAGACATTTTACCATCTATAACATTTGATTATAGCTTTGAAAAAAATCTCTTTTTACAAACATCTTGTCACATGATGCAGCACACCACAAATACCTTCCATGATATAGCACATACAGTGTACAAAGATGTGTGAAAAAATTGTGTCGTTATCACAGCTGATGCTGGAAAAATCAGCAGAGAAGTAGCTTGTATTTTGCCAGGGGTAATCTCCTAACAATTTTCTTATAAAGGTACTGAGGAGGATGTATTAGGAACTTAAACATGACTTCAGATTAACAAACAGCAATAGCCATAGAAGAAGGAAAGAAAGGCACTATCATGTTAAGGATTTGATGAGAATTAGTGTTAATTTAGAAATTTTCAATCATGGATACAAGACCATCAAAAAATATGTATTTTGTTGTATGGGGTAATCATGCTACTTTGCATGTTTTCTTGATCTATAYAATTACGACCTATATGGAAAAGCTATGGGAAACTTGTCCTTTGCTGAAAGTTTCAGTATTCTTCCTTCCCTTAAGAACAGAAAAAATTGATAAATCATTTGTCCATTTACACAGATTACGTGATTTGAGGATGTATTTCCTTTGATAGTATATTTGCTAAATAAAAACAAGTATTGCACCTTACAGATCACTTTTGTTTCAGTCTGATCTGGTCTATATATACAAAATGGATCATTGTTTTTATGCTAATCACTAACTTTTTAGTAGTAAGTAAAGGAAGAGAAAGGGAAGACAAAAGGAAGGAAGGCAGCAAGAAATTCTGTCAGAGGATGACTATTTCCATTGAATATGTCAAAAATATATATATTCACAGTTAGGATGGGTAAGCTGATTCAGACTAGAAGTAGAATTTTCTTAGGAAGTGAAAAAACTGCTGGCCTAGAGGGAGAAACTAATTTACTTTAGAGGAGAGCTTCCAGCTTTGGAAGAACCAGACTGGATATGACAAAACTTATTGACCAATAGCACAATGATTTTCTAGAGAAATTCAGAATGTCTAGATGACTGGCCTAAGTAACCAAATTTATGTGTGAAGAGAAAAAGATATTACATATACATATGTATCTGCACATACTCAAGACAAACACTGATTCTTATGGATTTCTACATGTATTAAAAGTATTTCTACCCACATAGTGGAAAGATCACAAAACATGGCTGAGATAAATTCTCATGTTTTCTAAAATGTAGTTTTTATTTTCATATAAATCTTGTATTTTCTTATATGTGATGCATCGGTTTGTTTTCTTCAGAGATCAGGGTCCTCCTTTTGCAGGAGTTCCTTCAGTTCAGCTGCAGCATTCCTTCCCAGGACACTTGTTTTCTTCATGCTGAATGATATACTAGATGATTCCTCTAGGTCAGTAAATGAATTCTTAGTATTCCAGCATCTAATTCTAAATTTCCTGACAATTACAGGGTAGAAAGATTTATGAGAAAAATGAGCCTTAACAAGAACGTGTGGGAGGGCTGATACACACTGAAAAGACCGTAAGATCACAGCTGGTAGGGGGAGGGAAGTACAGTATTAACATTAAGTGATTAACTTGCAGGAGATTAAAATGACTAATATGATAGTATCAGTGAAAACATTGTTCTGTCATTTATATAGTGTCAAAAAGTGCTTGATGTCTCATAGATGGTTCTTATAAAGAAAACTTACTGACCTGTGGCAAATATTATGGTCTCACGTGTAATTTGGGATAGGCAATGAGCGTAAGTCTCTCACTAACAGACTGTTTCTGGGTGAGAAACCATAAGCAGATGAAAATAGAAGCTTTCTCCAAAGCTGACTGAATTAAACTTCTGCATCTGCCCTTCCTGGTAGGGATGTGAAAGGAGTAGTTATAATATTGATTTCCCCAGAATCATTTGATATTTGAGAAAGGCTACAGGAAAAAAACTTTCATAATATAAATTAATTGGGAATCTGTGGTGTAACCTAGCGAGAAAATGATGAGCAGACAGTAGAGTCAAAAGGATTACTAATATTTTTAATTAGTTTAATGACCTACAATCATCCTTTTTTAGTCACTTAGTATCTCCGCTCTGAAGAAAAGACAGTTGGAACAGCCTTTCTTATTGGAAAATAGAATGCATTTTTTGTTAGAGAAAAAATATCAAATGTGATTTTACTTTTATTTCTTGTGGTAAATTTTGTACTAACCTATGGTACCACATCTACAAACAACATGAAAATGTTCCATGAATGAAACGGAGACGTTGTTGAGAGAGAAGGTACTACTAAATATTTCTTTAGCCTACTTTTATGCACTCAAGTTCACCACAACAATTTATTCTGAGATCCTCCCTGGCTAAAAGTCATTAGAGCCCCCACTGGACGTAGTGGAGCAATAGCATCTCTTAATTGCTGAGCAAACAAACTGGAAGAATACTTTTGTAGCCCTGTCATAAAAACTCCAGTAAGATCTCATAATATCTGCAGTGCAACCTTTAGATTTAACAGGGGTTGTTTGTAAATACTATGGTTCACACCAAATGAGGGCTCTGTACTAAGACTTGTTAACAAAGGCTCATCAGAACCCTCTATAATCAAAGGAGGAGGAATACAAGTTATCGTGCTTCAGCCCACTCCTATAAAATTCTTCCTAAAAATAAATAATATTTTGTGAACAGCTGCAGAAATATTTGATACATGTCATAGTGGTTAGAAGGATGTCTGAGTGACCTGAATTACACATCTAGTCTTGAGAMATATTTGGAAAAGCCTAGATTCAGTGATTATTAATAAAAGAAAGAATCTATTTTAATTTCCTGCTTAGTACAGGCTATACAATTTCATGAAGTGATTCTGAGGTCAATCCCATGCCTCTGGTAGAGATGTAGGTACTACATTATACACTTTTAAAATCTGGATTCAGTAAATGCATATGATGAGAAATCCAGTATACTCCTAGCAAAACTGTCTCATTAGCTAACTGCAGTGATGTGGAAAACCCAGACCTCATTGTCTCATTTCTCATGAGACAACTCTCTGTCCTTTTTTTTTTCCTCCCCTAACTTCACCTTCCAGCTATTTCTTAAACCTTTTCTTCTTCCTCATCTAAATACTGAAGAAGAGCATCTTGTCCTTGTCACCTCTTAAAACTTCTATTTGCTAAACTAATTAAATCGACCTTGTAGAACGTTAGGATGGAGGAGCTGTTGATACTGCTGGAGAAGACAATGGGTATGCTCGTTCATTCCATCATCCTGGTCCTGCTCTACTGCAGTTTTAATGACTATACCCACTGGGTATAACTCTTAGAGATAACTCCATAGACAACTCTCAGACACTCTGTGTAATCTCACTAGGGAGAAAAATATTGGGCACTCAGGTTCTTGTCCCTTCAAGTTTCCTTGAAACATCATACTCTAATTATCTTACTGTGTTTAAATATGCCCTGGATATCTCATTGATTTGGTGTGTACCTAAAAAAAAAAAAAAACAAACCAAACCAAAACAAAAAAACTTCTGTATTATCTAAGCTGCTCTGATTTCACATTGAAGTTGCTTGAATGTATTCAATTAATATTAAATTAAATAAGTTAAGGTGGTATTTGTACATGTTCTAGTTGAACAATGGCTTTTAAAATGAGCTTGTTGGTTTACATATGTGTGTGTGTAAATTTACACATAGATAAGTCTCAGTTCACAGCTATTTTCAGGCTTTTCACATCATGCAATTGATAAATGTTGGAAAAGCAGTAGTGGAAAAATCAAAGCAAGAAAATGAAAGATATTTTAAAATCAATTTACTAATCAGATCACAGACAGCTGTGCTATTTTGTCAGTACCTGTGGACAGAAAAACAGCCATTTCAAAACCTTTCCATTAATATTAGATGTTTGCAGTGCATTACTCAGTCTTTAATATCTATTCTGACTGTTTTCAAATTTACTTATTTGTTTTCTGCCTAAGCTGTTCCAGAGCTGATAGACGGTCCTCTGATGAGCAATTTGAAAGTCTGCCAAATAAAGACTTGACTTAGCCAATGTTATCTGTCACAAAATTATTTACCATATCATGACTTTAATAAGATTAAGAAATTCAATATAACTGGTTTACATTTCCATGTCCAGGTTTTATTTGGTTGAGAGTGGTGTTTGAGGAAGAAGGAACAGATAAGAGAGAAAAGAGAAAAAGACAGTTATCAGATTAGTCTGACATTTACCATAGAAATTGGAGAGTCTGTACAAAAATTAATATTAAAATTCATATCTGCATGTCACAGTAGAAATTGGTTTATGGAAGAAAATTAACAAGAGTTGTGCCTTTAATTGTATGAAAAAGCCAATCATCTGCTGCATAAAAAAATGTACCTAAGGCTTTCCAGTATCAAATAGATAAAAAAGTATAAAGAAAAAAGAAAAGAAAACAATTAACAAGTTAACTTGTTAACTTAAATTCACATTACTGACGGAGGTTTCTGGTAGATCAAACTTGTTAGTATCAGCAAAGAACTTCAGAAACATTTTAGTGCTTTTGAACTTTAATGGTCATTCATTTAGAAAAAGTTTCGTCTAGATAGACATTCCTGAATTTGGGCTTACATGGACAGCTTAAAATAGTGCTTTTCCTGAGAGCAAACAACATGAAAGATTTGAAACAGTTTTTTGCTGAAGGTAGAAACAATATTTTCAGTGTGCTCATTGAAAAGGAAAGGCATTCCTGAGTTTGAATAGCATACAATACAGCAACACCTTCGAGAGATCACAAAGATCCTGTGATCAAGGAGACATCCTGAGTCTCCAAAACAGGATCAATCATAATCTCTGCCACAGTSTTCTGATATGATCTTGAATGAGTCACTTAGGGTACATGTACACTAAGCAACAGCAAGCAATAACTGAGCTAACTTGAAAATCAAAAGTGACATCCCTAGGTACATCTCTAATTAGCTGAGACACAGCATTGTACTGTATAGTCATATTAACTAATATCTCTGCACAGTGGGTACTTTGTGTTATGTGAATGCATCCAGTAATGAATTTACCATGACTAAGGCCATTTCCCATATGCATGCTTCTGCACCCCTTTAACAGTTGCAGTCACACCACTATACATCTTTCTTCTCCTCCATTTCTTCCCTGCTCCTCATTTAGACCTAAGTAGCATCCTTCCTGGACAGCTCAGCTAATTTGCAGCTAACTTTAACTAACTTCTCACTAACAGGGCACTCTACAGCAAGATGTAGACATAGCACAAATCCCTCTGTTCCTTAATTATAAAATGGGAACACAGTGAGTCTTAATCTCCTACCTTTGTTTTTTTGTCCTTGTTATAACTTGTTTGGATTGTAATTTCTGCAAATGGGTCATTACTACACAGAGATTGCTGGGTCTGATGCGCACTGTGGCTGGAGTCTGCTGCAACAATGCTGTCTGATAAAAAGACACAAAGACAAAAATGCATATGAAATGTCCAGTTTGGAAAGAAGATGTGAAGAGTTTTCTAGGTGTGAATAGCACTGGTGTATATTTTGCTTGAAAAGATGTGGTTTTGGATGCATAGTCAAATAAGAAATTTTTTTTTCCCCATTTTTGGGGGGATTTGTTACAACTGAATTACACCACTTCAACATTACGGGGGAATCTATGACAAATCTACATATTTTCCAAGAATAGGAGATAATTATTTTTTGTTCATCACATATAGTCCAAGAAGTATGATGTGTATCTCAAATCTCTGTATAGCAAATGGGATTCATCTCACCAAAGATTAGCTGAATAAAAATAGAATAGATCACTCTCTGAAGTTTCCCACACCACCACAATAGATGGTACTTGCTTAGGCTAGATGTCTAGCTTTTAGATGGATAAGAATTGATGAGATGAATCTCATCCTGTGATACTATGTGTCAGACCAAGAATTAGCAGTATAAGGATTAAGAAAAATAAATTGTGAATGACTTAAACAGGATAATATCAATTTCATACTCCATCTCCAGAAAACTCATTTTTGTCCAGGCAATTTCTATTAACCTCTTTAACTCCCATTCATTCTATCTCACAAGAATCTGACTGTCTTCCTTTTAGTCAGCATTTATTGTACTCTTGTATTTTTTTATGCTCTCTGTTTTGAAAACCAAAGCAGTTGCTGGACCCTTCCTCCAGCTTATACCAAGGTTTCAGCAGTTTCAAATGTACCACTACCTGATTTTCTCTCTTCATTCTCCTGCTAGGCACTGATCACTGCCAGTTCCCTTGGACTACTTTTTTTTTCTCTCTTTTCTCTTCTGATTTTTTCACTCCCACTTTTTTCTGACTGCATTCTGAAGAGAGGAAGATGCAGAGAAAATTCATATCACCTAACTTTAAGAGCTGGGGGTCTGGATGGGATTCAGCAGTTTACTGATGGCTTTAAGAACAGCTTAAGCTGCTAGGCTTTCTAGATAGCTAATCAGCACAAATAAGCACCTTYCAAGGGTGAATTTTACCACCATTAATTTTCTCATTAGAAATGAGAAATCAATACATGGGGTAAATTCTACTCAGATGCTTGTCTCTAAATTCTTTTTTTAAATATATGCTTTATTTTTAGACTGCTTTCTGGGTTCTGGGGAGTCAAATCACACCCCACGTGATTCTATGTGATTTAGGAAGGATACTGATAAAGTGAGCTTTGAAGCACACTTGATAGGGATAAATCTGGGAAGTTTGATTTGAGACAGGAAAAAAGGTGATTAGATAAAATTTGAGGAAGGACTTCTTACCATGCAGGTATTAGAGGTGGCTCCAAACTCTACAATTTCACTACAAAAATTTGCAGACTCTCACCGCAAACATCTTCAAAGATCTGGCAGATGATTAGCTGATTTGGTCATGGTGGACTAAAATAAAATATATACAATGCTAATAGGATTGCACAGAATTATTTGGCAGTCTTGTGCGGAAACCACCTTGTCAGAGGCACCAAGGTTACTTTACTTGCTGTATTATTTTAATGACTAAGCAGTAGAAACTTAAACCTGCCAACAACCTTTGTGGGTCCCTGCTTGAAAACTAGTAGAACACCATCCCTGGTCAAGCCAAAAACAGGTCCACTTTTCAACAGACTTTTTTTTTACATTTTTCACCCTTAAAGTTCCTAATAAACAGTTTTTTTTTTTTCCCAAAGATGGAAAATTGCAGTCTCAAAATGCTGCTCTACCTCCTTAAGAAGACTGCACCTTCCTGCCCAGGGCTTTCAAGGCTTCCTTTATAGCTGCCTGTGACTATCTAGTATGGCTTCCTTATGCACCAAGAGAAATCTGAAATGGGAATTGATTCTGCTTTCTTATATGAAAAACAGAGATGTGATCCTCTTCCATCAYAGAAAATGTCAACAACTTCATACTATTCTTTGTAAGCAGATACATTACCAGCATGGAATATATTTCTCCAATAACCACTTTACTTTTGTGAGAAAGTGTGACTAAGCTATGTTTTTTTCTGGTAGCCTGGGAATTTCCTTGAGCTGTGCCTCACAATTACAGCCCTAACAGTATTAAGAAAATGAATTCCTGTGTAACTACATCAGTGCAGTTCACTGTAAATTAACCTCGCAAGTTTTGCTGTTTTCTGTTAGAAGGAAAATGTGGGAAAAAAAATATGTGTGCATGAGTGTATAATATCTACATTAAAATGATATACTGATAATTAAACACCTATTTACATGCTCAAGCACATGAATTTAATTTATATATGTATGTATGTATTAGCTACAATCAAACTAGTCTAAACTGCAATTCTTCATAATGTAACAGATATTTCAGTGTACTCCACATTCTTTGAGTATATGGGAAATTAATGATAATAATACTTCACGATAGGAACATCAACTTGGTAATTCAGAACATCCATGCCAATGATCTTATTACTATATTATTATATTACTTTATTGCATTATTGTCAATTACTGCAATTATATTACTGAGCAGAGCTGATGTCACTCAGAGGAATTTCAAACGATTTGGTTTAACATAACAATATTTATCATTAGTACATTAATAGGAAGTTTTATATAAGGATTAAAACATACAGCTTTATATGTAAGTGCCTGAAGAAAATAATTAAATATTTAAGCATGCTTTTTCATGATAAAGAATGTATGAGGCTATTTTCAGGAGTGCGAGGACAGAGTTTTGCTGGAGGTTTTGTTAATTATTCCAAATTGTTTCTGGTACTTGTGACTCCTAGTTATTAGCGATTGGTAAAATTAAAAGGTTTTAAGGGCTGGCTTGTGCAGATGATGGACACCCACTCTCTAAATTTAGTTAACAGTAAAAGCAGATACTTTTTGTCAGCTTCTGCGAGTTCATTTGCTTCTGAAATTGGGATTATTTCTTCTAGCTTTCTTTATGTTTCAGCTTTCCAGTGTTTTTGGCCACTGTACCTAAAGTGGGTAAGGGATACTGATGTGTCCTCATTGTTCTGTACCAATCAAAGATTCATTCAAACTGGAGTGGAGTGAAATTAAGGCTGTTAGGATGATCGGGAAAGTGGATGACTTTTTTTTTTTTTTTTTGAAGAAACAAAGAAAAATTGTTTTCTCTAGCTTAGCAAAAGAAGATAAAGAGTGGGTATAATTCAGTTCTTTGGCAATTCTCCAGCAGGAAAACCACAAGAAACAAAAAACTCATGAGATAAATACGTACAAAGAGCAAATTTAAGATAGAAACTGGAAGATATTTCACCAATAAAGTGAAACTTAAGAGCAGCCTTCCGACAGGAATGGAAAGGAAAAAAGACTTCAGAAGCAGGTTTAATCTGTAAAAGAGAAGATATGTTACTATTTTCTGTCATAGCAGAGGACCAGGCTTGGTATGGTTGTGCTGTCTCTAGATTTGATTCCCTTCAGTGATAGTAATGCAATGCTTTCAGTTTCAGTGGAGTTGTCTCTTATTTACAGCAACAGAAGTTAAATTCATTTGCCATGTTTTTCTTTTTTTTTATTTGTAAAAGTGCAAGGAAGGATGCTGATGAAGGTTCTGCTTCATCATCCGACTTGCTTCCTTCCTTGACTGTTTTAGAAATAATATATTTCTATGTTTGGACCTGAGCAACTATGTAGAATACTCAAATTGGTAAAATACTGATATTTAAACTATGGCACTGTCACAACTGAGACAGAGTGAATGGGAGGTTTACCCTTCCCATATGCTAACTCATAAGTTAAACAAAATACTAGAAGTCAAGCAAAAATACATCCACAAAACATTATTTTCATTATTTTATTCTCTCATAAAAGAGGACAAAACTTTCTGGCTCAACTTTTTCTTCCATCAATGCCTTTTTCTACTCTGGAGTCAGATATTATATGTCTGCAGTGTAAGAATTACCTCAAACTAAGCATAATAATAACTGCTCGTGCTAGTACTTTGGTACATGTTTTTTTGTCCTTTGCCAATTATGTTCCTAACTAAAGAATTTTTCAAAACAGTAAGATGCAAATATAAATTGACAAGCACAAAAGAGAGCACATTTTTGAAGAGAGAATAGCCAAAAGCTTGTTTTCCCAAGTTTAATTGAAATAGAGTACAGGTAGACAAGCAGAAATGCAGCATTAAAAAATACCAAAAGTGCACACCATAAAGGCTGAATGCTTTAAAAATAGCTAGAAGGGGAAACAACAAATAAACTGGCAAAAGGAAAATGGGGGAAAAAAGAGCAACTGTAGAGCTTTAAAATCTTCATAGTGGGCTAAGCTTTTCAGAGTAACAGGTAAAGGAAAAATTGCACAGCACCTTTGATTTTTCCTTCAATTACAACCAAATTTTGCGTTTTCATTTAGCAATGAAGTGAGGGTATGTGTGGCTTCTAACCTGCACTGTTTCATGTCTGCTGCATGTAATTCTGATATACTCCCTCTAGCGACTACGCTGAGTAAACAAGTAGATTCAGAGAACTGTTCTCTAACATCATATGAGCTGTTAGATGACGTGACTGCAGTGGCCTTCAGTCCCTAAAACAGAATGATGAAAAAGAAAAGAAAGGAAAATCTTCAGATTGCTGCGTCAAGAATGTGTAAGGCCATAGAAGAATGAAATATAATGTAAAATTTAGCACATTAATAAGAAGTAAATTTAAGCTTAGGGATATGACATGAAGCAGGCTCTGTTGGCCTGGTCCAACATATCATTTAATCAATTTTATCTAAATTCCTACAGGGAGGATAAATGCCTACCTTTTAGACTACATAAATTAGATAAGATAAATCTATTACACCCACATTTGTGCACATACCCACAGACTGGCCTGCTATGACTAAACGTGACTCCATTTATTTGATTTAGAGAAGCACAGAATTAGATCTCAATGAAAAAGATCAGCCTCATAATTCTTATCTAAATTTTGACATGCTTTTCCCTTCTGTAAAGAATCTTCTTGGCCAGCTTATCTAAAAATTCACAGAAGTATCAGGACCTCCTCTTTAAAGTAATCTTATTCTTTCCTCTGCTCAGTTTTCGTCCTTCTTGGAAAATGATTCACTCTTGGCAATATTTCTCTGGGAAGGCTAGTTCACTACCTGTATTTGAGAATGGTAGTTCACTAGTAATCTGTGCAGATTGCCCCATGCTTCCCTGATCCTAGGTACAGGTCTTGCATTCTCTGGGGTTTCTGAGACATAACGTATAGTATTGGGGTGTTCAAACAGTGAGAAAGTCCTAACATGTTTTCAGTGCTGAAAAATGGGCTGGAGCACATATCAAAAGAAACAGCTACAATTTTCATTCATTAGGGATATTTTAGACACTGGGAATGAAATTATATGAGCAACCAATATTTTAATTAAGAAAATCAAAATACAAAGTAGCAACTACTATTCTTTATTAACTTGATTGATCAGGGACAAACCAGGTCATAAAAGTAATAGAAAACTAGTGCCCCACAGTATGCTCTACCTTATGAAAAAGACGTTTATAGTTATGAATCACACTTTTTTGGGCTTCTTATTCTGACAGAGTTCTACAACAGCACAATTTAAATATCCTATAAAAAGTATTTTTTTCTTCAGGACTGTACAGATCAAGAAAAAACACAAAACCCTCCTGGKCTTGGCTCAAAGTATGTAAATTAACTAGTAGTTACTCTGGTGGTGAGGAGGGGAGGAAGAAAGGTAAAGTCTACAAGTAAGAGGCGTGAGGTGAATTGTTTCCATCCTTATAGTTGTTGATAATCCATATGATAAAATGTGTTATTCTACTGATTATAGAACCTCCACACACCAAGCAGCTCTAATCACAAGCTACCAGATTTAAAAAAAACAACAGAGACAGAAGGAAAGTACTCATGCTGTACACATAACCAATAGCCTAAAGCACGAGCAATAGTAACTGCCTGATATTTTGACGTAATGATTTTGTTTTTGTTTTTGAAACAGGCTTTTGCTCTGGTCCGGTCAATATTTAAGCATATTAAGAATGTCCTTCTTCCTAGTGATGTGATAATCTTGGTGTTTGTGGTACTATCCCTACAGGTAAAGTGAATTTAATTTTATTTTTGATGAAACTGCTGTCTATTAAGAAATATTATTTTATCTAAAACTTCCTTTTCTGCAGGCATTTTGTCAAATTCTGACAACATGATTTACAGGGAAAAAAAATGCATGATATATAGTTCATAGATTACATGAATAATATCAAAATATTTTACTCCAGTGTTATCAGAACTTTTTACTGTGAGTTATTTTCATATTCTATTGACTTATACTACATTACATTTAACATAATAAAGACATCTGAGATTTTGAAATCACATTRGATCACAATGTGACCTCCCTTGAAATATTTGAAGTTTTTTGCTGTGGTTCCAATGTAGACAAAAGACAAAGTTCAAAACAGTTTAATTTTCTGTGGGATAAAATTAAAAGCAAATCTCATTTCCAGACAGATTTACTTGAGGTTTTGTTTATATTTGAGCAAATTTGGAGGCATAACTGACATCTGAAAGGCTTCCTTCCTTCTATAACTCTATCCTGGCGTTCTGAGAAATAGATGGGTGAGTATGTGGAGGGGGAGCGCTTAGCTTCTGGTGAGGGAGTACTGGAGACAGGGCAGGGGCCTGGGTGGCGTTAGGTACAGATGAAATGAGAGGACAGAGAGGCAACTTCAGGGGGGTTGCAGAAAAGGGTAAATATCTTTATACACTGGAGGAGAGGGGTAGAAGAGACTGGAAAGAAATCCTTCCTATCCRAAATACTGTGTAGTTCCCTTAAACTCCTGTGCCCCTCCTCTGTCCATTTCCCCTCTGCTTGACTTGGTGTCACTCTCAGTTCCTCAATCCTCTTCCACATTTAAGAGCTTAAACCAGACTTGTGATTTAAACAATCAATCTCTAAAAGCAAATTTGCTTCCATCTCCTATATAAGGTACATAACTTATGTTTGCCCTTTGTTTCTTGTGCTGCTATTTTTAATGCGCATGTTGCTTTTCCATTTTCTGGTAACCTTCCTTCAATCTTCCTGATGCAGAAATTGATAGTTCAGACAAGTTAATAAAACTCTGATTATTCCAGTGGGATTGGGACTTGTTGGTATTTAGTCTTGAGAACTGAACAGATGCCTGGGTCTTTGTCATTAACCAAGATTAGCCTTTTTGCTATAGGAAACATCTGAATTTAGATAACTTTATGAAAGACAGCAGTGAGGATCTTAGGCACCCAAGAGAATTTAGAGACTATGAGGTGAGGCTGGAGCCAAATGTTCTCTGAAATGCTGAACAATGGAACCTAAAGGATTTTCATTCCAGGAATGGAGTCTTTAGAACTTGATTCCAAGTTTCCAGCATTTAAGCTCTTATGACTTAAAACAAGCAGGAAAACGACTCCAAGGGAAAAGGATATTATACAAAGTAATGATTGCTTAGTATTACTTGGGGTCTTTCTTCTCCCCCTTTTTTTTTCTTTCTATAGGTGAAAAAAGTAAGAAAATATAGGTCATGTTGTTTACCTCATTTTCATACAAAATGGCTTAGAATCTCTGCAGATTTCTATTTAACCTCTGTGCTTCCCTGCTTTTTGGCATGGTAATTGCTTCTGTGGAGAACTGTATAGACCTTGTACATTCAATGTATGTGAGCAGTTTAGTCATTCACTTGAAGACTCAAAGAATAATTCTTTCTAGCTTACAGCTGGGAATATCCATGACAGAAAGAAATACCAGCCATCTCATCGAAATTCAATTTATTAGATGGTAGAACTGTAGGAACCACAGAAGGCTAACAAATAGATGAGAGCCCACACAGGTTAACAGGACCTTTGCTCCTTAACCTTTAAGAGCCAAATCTGATATTGCATGTGGGGATTCATCACTAATAATATCTCTTTAACTCAAGTGACTGAGCTCTCGATGCTCCTTTAGAACACTTAATAAAGTATGAAGCAGGAATGTCAGAGGGCTGAGCTGCCCTGGGTAATTTATTCTTGAAAGTAAATAAGAAATCGTAGCTGGAAACGCGCAGAACATGCAGAGACAGATAATGATCTGTCAGGCAGCAGCAGCCTGGGAAGGAAGTGGAGACATCATGGCTGTTCCCCTGAATGCATGCACAGTCCTCTAAAGGATTTGGCCGGGGTAGGAGGGAGAATGGATCTGCTGTCAGTCCCTCGGCAGAAGCCCTTGAGCAGCACAAACTCCTTGAGCAGTCCCTGCTGAAGGAACTGCCTGAAGGAGAGGCAACCTTTAGAATTAATAAATCAAAAGACTCTGAAAATGCTGTCACTGGCCTTAGGGAATGTGACAGGAGGCTTTTTTTTTCTGCAGCAAGAAGCTCTCTCCTATCCACCAAATGAGGTAAGAAGGTTGCAGTCAGACTCCAGATGCCTCTGCTTCAGCCAGCTCTTCCCAGCAAGGCCTTTTCTGTGCTCACTCATTCCCAGTGCTGGTGCCCGAGTTGGTACTCATGCACCTCTTGCAGTGATCACATGTGCCTTAACTTTGCATTTAAATGTGGATTTTTTTTTTCCTTTTTTACTCTGGTTCCTGAGGGAATGTTTTCCTATCTCTTTTTTGTTAAAGACAAAGTATATAAGCAAATATACATTCAAACGTGTCTTTTGTTCTGCTAACAGTTTTGAATATGACCTGTGTTAACAAAGGTTCAAAAGCTAAGAGCTGGATTTTTTGGCATGTTGCAAAACCTCTTCAGTAACCTGAATGAAAATCTTTAATTATAAAATATAATGGATTACTGAGGCTACATTAAATATTCACAAATTTTGTAAACATACTTAGATTGAGACACCAAAATGCCTTTATACCCAGCTCTTGATTATTCAAAAAAAATGTCAACAGTTTTGGTAAATATGCAGACTTCAAACTACATTTGTAGCAGGGACTTGCTAGTTTGCTCACAGTAGATGACAAGAAAAAAGCCCAAATTTTACACTGTCGTATAAAAGGCTATGAAATAAAGTCAAGATACTATCAGGTATGTTATGTTATTTTTAATTTTTTATCCTTAGAGTTTCATGCAGGACCTACTATGCACAGTGGTAGCTGTAGAACGTATGAATTAATTACTGTTAGGCCTCTCTCCTCATCTTCTTCTCATGTCTTTACTCAAGTCAGAATTCATCATTCTGTGAAACTGAACATCATATTTTGATGGCTTTATGATGAATTTGACTGATACAGTGTTATATGGCTGGATCTCTGCAAGAAGTTTCGAGGTTTATAACGTGATATAGATTGAGGCATTTATGTATGGTATATTCATTATAACTTCAAGGACAAAAAAAATCTTTAATTCAGATGAAGTTTAATAGGTGGTATCTTGAGCCTTTTTATTTTGGCTAGTTCAGCTAAAAGAAAAGCTGCAGAGTATAAGGATAAGCAGATTTAAGGCGTAAAGAGAATTTGTCAGAAAAGAGTTTCTGTGTGTATGCAGTAGACCAAAGGGACSTCTGCGGGGCCTTTATGCTCACTAACCTGCCAGTAAGGCATTCTGCAGGGTACAGCAGGCTCGAAATGCCTGGACMCAAGCCAGGCTCAGTCTGGAAGAAATATAGCTTCATTCACACAGAACTGTACCCAAAATAATAAATCTTTCCTCTTTGGACTGCAGTGGTTATGCAGCTATACTGTCTCTGATCTCTGCAAGCTTTGGAAACTCTGCACTGTGCTCCATTGTGTGGTATAAATTCACCCTAAATGTTTGACTGCAGGGGCAAGTCGAGGTAGCTTCACCTTCGGTACAGTTCAAAGGTGTAAGCTATGGGTATGTTGTGAATATTGGGGCATCTCCTGATAAGTACAGAATTAGGCAGCATAGGTATTGTAACTCGGTACTTTCCAGATTTGACTGTAATCATTTTACTTTGCTTATTTTCAGAAACCTCAGTTTTACTGCACTGAACTTTTGTGGCACATCACAAAAGTGATACCACCTAGAAACTGCAACTCTGTATTAATGAAGTGTTGATATTTTTCATTTCCAGTTAATTTCTTTAGGGATTCTTGTTTGATTTGTTTTTTTATTGGATTGAGACACTTTTCTTGCAGGAGCTGATAGCTGTTTACATAATTAAAGTTATTAGGTATGCTGAAACTGAGGTACAACCATGGCTAGATCAAGATTCTAGATACAATATAAGTGCTAAGCATTTTTCTCCCTACTTGAACAGGTAGGTGTAAAAGAACATGTTATGCTTTTGAGAGAAACCAGTGGTTGTATTTCTGTTACTTACTGGCATAGTGCAAAGAGGGAAGGATCAGAATAATATATCTGTTACAGTTCCACGACCTTGTGTCCACGCTGTGTCTCCAGAGTAGTGTTGGCACCACGTCCTGGTTCTAGGCGCGCATAGGGTGTAGATAGTTAACTGCTGGAGGGTCCCAGGTCCACTTYGCAAGGATGTTGCCCCAGGGAGTGATTTTTGACCAGGAGGGCACTTTGAGCATTGGTGGTGCTCCTGAGTATGTACTGCAGGATTCCCAAGCATAGACATAAGGCAAATCCACACCAAATAGGACCCATCCAGACCATTAAGTTTCTAATGCAGATACACCTAAAGAGTTTAATCTATATCCCAAAATAATGGCAGTGACTAGTAAAAATTATGAAGACATGTGTTTGTTTCCTTCTCCATTGCTGCCTTCTTGCAAAATTGAACAACATTTCCAACTTATTCTACACTTCCTGATCCAGTAGGTCAACAGCATTTTAAAAAACATTAATGTATGAAGAGTTGCTCCTTGCTGTATGACACTCTCTGCTGCTATATGCTTTTATGACAGACAGGAGCCCGTTACAGGACTGTGTAGGTTTCAGACAATACAATATTGTATATTATTTTGACTCAGTTCCACTGTGTGCTTCCTGCATGCTTCTAGCACATCTAGTCACTTCTCACACAAATGTACAGGACTTTCCAGGTATATATAGAGAGAGAGGAGTTCAAACCTTTAACATCAACAAATACTGGAAAGAAACCCCTTTTCAAAAGGGCATATATCCTCTTAAAAAAGCAGCTTTACCTCCTCCTCTCACATGTAAGAAGCATCTAGGGAGCATGGATGCTTCCTGCCATCCCCACATGTTGGGGAGGAACCATTCCTCACATGAGGAGGAGGAATGTGTCCTTTGTACATCCAAAGTCACACTCAGGAGACAGTGCTGGTAGTCAGTGTCATCCCTGCTGTTAGTCCCCTTCGTTTGTACTGTTTTCTACCCCCTAGTTAGCCATCACTTTTGTCGCACTAGACCTTCCAGTTTTGCTTGGCCTGATACATTCTTCACCCCAACCTGTAGGAAGAAGTCTGTTCTGGAAGGAAATTACCAGAAAAATTCATCTCCTGAATTTCTGAAAAGGGCCAGCTTTAGTTTGTGTTGTGCACAGAGAAAGTGGAAGGGCTACTGCCTACCTCCTCAAGGTACCTAACGTGTATACAAATGGTAGGATTTTTGGTGGTTAAAAACTATTTCAGCAGTGGGATCTGTCTGTGCACAGTGTAATCCATATGACTTGTAAGACCACATGTTCACATAGCAAGGGAGTCAAGCTTCTTCAAGGCTATCATTTTAAATTCTGCTTTCTCAGAAGAACAGTGGTGCTATGCAAAAGCCAAAGGGGATCTGATCTCAAACAGATTTAGCCTAAGGTTTGAGCAAGAATCTGTTGAGCTCTAAGAAAGCTGCTTGTATTTGTCCTCCAAGATTCCTGTGTTTCAGGAACCTTTTACTCAGACTTATAGTAGTGAACCTATACACTGTAAATTCCGAAACAATCCAAATAAATGCATGCTTTTTGAGCGTCAGTCAACCTTGAAGATAAAAATACTGAATCCATCACTGCAGGAGACTGGTATGCTGCTGTCCCAGGGAGAAAGACGTGGACAATGAAAGTATGGCAAGACTCCTAGCGAAGATAACAAATGCCCTGAACCACAAACAGTGCTAGATAAATGTCCTAATGATTAGACGTGCAAACGTATTGGGATGGCCTAAACAGACAGAGAAGACCTTTCAAGACTCCACTAGGTGGAGCTAAAAAACTAGCCCTAATGTCACTTCGGTGCATGAGGTCCTTTCTGCTCCTGTTGYTTACAGGGATTCACAAGCTGGTTCCTTCTGTGCTCAGGTCAAAGGCACCAAGGTAGATAGAGTCTTGGCCAGGCACCTCCATCGCCTGAGACCATGGCGCGCACAACACCGGGCTTCCTTCAGAGCCCTAGAGTCTGTTGAAAAAGTTTGTCACTTGAATTTCTTATGGAAAAAGAAAAACACATCTCATTTACTTACCGAAATTCCTCAGAACTAACTTTTACAGAGAATGGAAGACAATTTCTGGATAACATGCCCAGGACAATTGTACCTAAAAATTCATAAAGCTGAGGGCCACTTAGTTTGTCCACTGCCAATGCAGTATTTTCTGTTTTGAATATTGTGACAGCTATAGACTTACTTGCTCAGATTGGGGCCTATTGTACAGCTATAGACAGGAATTGAATGCTGAATAGAATGAACTAAATTTGGAAAAATATTTATATATATGTTTTTTCAGGTTAGAAAGCATCAAAAAAGACCAAGAAGAGAGTGATATATTAAAGGTGACAGCATGGTTTTAAGTAAGAGCTATTGTTAGCATGGGACACACCACTGCTGAGAACCCGTAGGTGTTATTGTATCATTATGACTGTGCTGCTGCTTCAGAAAACAATACATAAAGGCTGGTGAAATTGTTTTTGAAACATCATCTTGGAGACAGTTTTCCTCTCTTAAGACCCCAAGTGCCAAAAGCAATTGAAGGGAAAATCACACAATCAAATAGATGTAATGTAAAGGCAAATAGGCAAGAAAACTGATAGTTTTCTCTCAAAAGCAGCAGGAGATGGTAAAAGATTGCAGGAAAGGAAGAAAAGAAAGTGAAATAGAAGTGTAATAAAAAGTACTGAATCCAGTGACATAAGTTGTAATTACAAATCATAGACCAGTGGGATAAAATAAAGGACTAATTTTCTAGAAAGTAAGGACTGCAAGTATTTTTATTTCATAAATGTTTTACCATTTTGCAATATCCCTTTATATAAGTAAAACATGAAGAAAAAATGAAATAAACGGAATTTTTTTAAAGTTCATAACTCACTCAGGAACATAATTTTCAGTGTAAATTACTGTGATGTATGCTATTAAATTGGTTAAGAATGTTGAAAATCTAAGCATTTTTAATATATTTAGACCTACAGGACATTTCTTACATATTCTTCCTTTTACCTCATGTCTTGATTTTCTTTTGTTTCTTCTCATAATTTTTCCTTCTACTAGTCTTTTTTTCAGGGTGGAGACTTCTACGTCTATCACCACTTTTTAGTTTCTCTGGCTATATTGTCATTTGTTTTTCTCCTCATTATTCTCTCCTTTATACTCTTCATTTGCATGCATTTAGGGAAAAGAAAGAATACTTATTTTGGGAGTGGGATTTGTCTTTAAAGGCTTTATATCCTTTTAGGATGAAAATCTTTATTTACAGTGCTGATTTTGACATCCTGGGTGCCACTTTCCTCCCAAAATATTCACCAGAGTGGCCAAGTAGGTAGTGGGTGAAGCCAGCACCCTTTGGAAACAGTACAGGATTTATACACARTGTGTGGCACAGAATTTTGAAGAATTTAACTTAGGTGGATATATCCACCTGTCACTGCAGAGTCAGAACAATCCATTAGTCTGATAGCCAGAATGGGTCAAAATTCTCTCCAATTCTTATTTCTAAAACTTCTACATAAAAATGTGAAAATTCATCATTAAATGAAGTATCTTCCATATTTGCCATTTTATCAATGCTGCTTCTAGCTATTATATTAGTGAATTAGAGACTCAATCTGATTTTCTTTGGAATCAGTGGAAAGACTGTGATTTTAACAGGCATGGAATAAAAGGCAAAAAAAAAAAAAACCTCTTAGAAAACAGAGTCTCTCCCAGTGTTTGAGTGAAAACTTTAGCAGCTGGGTGAACATCTGTAATAATAACAGAAATTAAATCAGAAGAAAATTCAGAGGTTATCCTAAATAAAAATAAGAAAACAATAACAAAATAAGAAATGATTTTGTAGATAAACAGCTGTTCCTGCTAATTAGTGTCAGGGCAAAAAGGAAAAATATACTTGCATTCGCTTAAGTGTTCTGAATTATACGATTTTGATTTGCAAAGGAAGTGATTATTTGGAAGTTTATCTATTTCACTCCTACCCAGACTTTAGTGCAGCAAAGATATCAGCTGATTAACAATGTACATATTACCTAATTACTTTCCAGATTTCTTTTTTTCTGACTATTAAAATCACATTCTGTTTCACCAGGATGGTGCAACCATACAGAAATAGCGTCCTTTCCTTGCAGTGACAAAGCTGCAAAGAGATTAAAGGTGAAAAGTTTAAGAACAGTAACATGAAAACCTGACACTGCTTTTTATTGCCTCGCACTGTTCTGGCTTAATGTCAGGTATGTACTTATCGACAATTTTGCTAAAAGAAAGCGAGAAAGAAGAAGAGAAGGCAGGCTGTGAAGTCAAGAATACTACAGACAAACTGTTGAGCTCTGGAGAATAATGTGACAAATACAAGGTCTGTGGAAAAATGACTTTGCCAGACATTGTGATCACAACTCCTACCCAGGGAAGCTTGAGAGTTACATTGCTAACTAGGCAAGAAATTGTACTGACCTTTTCTCTGTATTACAAGCAGACCACTCTAACATAAGTGATTGCTATTGAAATTGATTTTGGTAGCAGCACAGAAGACTTGCTTCTGTTGTTCATTCTGCGTTTGTCTTTTTAACAGTTTGAACACATCTTAGTGCTGTGTAACAATACACCTGTGCTAAAACTGAGCAAACCATATGGATTAATCATGACCTTAAACCCATATGCAGAAAAACAAACCAAAATAATCCCTCCTGAAAAACCAGCAACCGAAGGCTAATATGCTCACTGCTGCTTGCAGGGTTTTCTCTCATTAAGCCCTTGCACCTTCCGCAACATCCTGTTCACAAACAGCATTGGAAAGTGCCTTGGTGTAAAATTCATGACATCATTTTTTTATTATGATCATGAAGCAATTCTGCCAAAAAAAAAAAAAAAGGATTATGCCCTTGCACTTTTTTCAGACAGCTTTAAGAATAATTCTTATTGGAAATTATGCAAACAGGCTTAACCTACCCAATCAGCAAGATTTAAAAGAAACCAGTCTCCCTATCCTAAATCCTAGTAGCAAAAGAATTGGGGATTTAGGATGATATTAATTTTAATTATCATATATAGTTCTTTTAGGGTAAGTAGTGTGATAGCCTAGTGACATAACCAATATGCATTAATTTTTTTATTATTTTAAAAAGCAGTTAACAGGATTCTTTTAAAATTTATTTTTATTTATTGCTAATATGGCAATAATGTACAAATGGTTGATAAAATTTAACTGAGCAACTGACCTGCATACTTGCTTTCGTATTTTGTATGTAACAGGATAAAAAGAAAAATACAGTAGGAAAACCCCATGAAAGTTGCACATTATAAAGCCTTATCAGAGCATTCAGCTCTCCCAATGAAAAGATCTCTCAGGCTCCTTCTTAACTTCCACTTCAGCCTCCACTACCCTAACAGATCCTCTTGGATAGCAAAATTATTCAGGGAGCCRGTTATCTGAAGATGACCTACAGCAGCTTGAGGACTAAAACAAACCAAGTTCTAACCTTTCTTTGTATTATTAAAAGATAAGGTGAAACATGGTACTGAATGAGAATTTCTGATACTCTGTTGCTATTCATCTTAAATCATTTAGTGTAACTGTATCAGGTTATGATGTATTCACTGTGGAGTCATCTATTATCATATATTTAATTCATGGTGCTACAATCTGGAAGAAAAATAATTCAGCTTGCAAAACTGAATGGTGTGGCACAGCAGTAGCTCAAGGTAAAACCCACATATGGACCTTTCTATTAGCAGAGATCCATTCTTATGCTATGAGACTGATGGGCTTAGCGCTATTAGTTTGCTAAATGAATAGCATTATCTGATGGCCAATAAGTTTTACAAAGCATTAAACTGCCCTAGGAGATGGTAAGATAATCTCTTATTGGGAGTTACCCAGAGTATTTCCACAAAGTGAAATACATCTGCTATGCTAACACAGCTATGTGGAAAAAAAGAAAAGGGCATTTGGAGGTATAAGAAAGAAAATATTTCTAACTTTGCAAAACTGAGTAGTACCAATTTGTATTGTTGGTTTCCACTCAGGTCTTGTCTGCTAGTGTCCCTGTACTGTCTGATTTGACAAGGAAAGTCATCATTGTCCTAAATTACAATAAACGAACAGACAGGTTGGACATTAGTGACAGAATAATTTATGAATCAGCTGCAGCAAGAACTTATAAGCAACTATGGCCAACACCACTTAATTTGCAGTGATGGAAACCAGGATGTGGTGATTCTTCACAGCATTCTTTTCAGAGGCACCGAGGAAAAGAAGACATGTCAATGGCAAATAACAAAGGACCTGTTCCTTGTCTCCACTGAAAAATATTAGTAATTTTCTCATTAACTTCAACACAAATCATAAATGAGCTCTTCAGGTTGCTATTGTTCATGTTTTAGCATGGGGTAAAAGAAAATTCAAAATCACAATGGAGTGGGTGTAATACTTACTCTAATAAATCTAATGATACCATGGAGCCTAAATTTTATCATATGTCTTTTAAATATTTTTATGAGTAACAAACACTTGGTTTATGCTAAGCAAATTTAGTAACAATTGGCACAGGAATCTCTACAGAGATAAACTAAGGGAAAGTATTTCAAGATTCATATTAAAATACACCCAGGAAGAGTGCTTTTCTCATTCCGGGCGTGTTAACTTGTATATAGTAACTGGAACTCAGGTGTAATTGTAACACGCGCATACACAAAAATTATTCATAGTTTTGCCCCAGTAGTAAAACAATCAGATGAGATCAGGGTAATATGTCCTAGTAAAATGACTAAAGGTGCACACAGATGAAATTACATATTTACAGAAATGAGAAATCTCAACCTGTCAACAAAACAAAGAAAARCAGTTCATTCCCTTGAAAATTAACCTTTTATGAGGGAAGGATATAGTTTTTATTTACAGCTAACATAATAATTTGTGGACAGATTTTCATCAACAGTCTTAGTTTTTGCAGATAGAAAATTATACCAGTGCAGATTTCCCAAAATCATACCCCTGTTTTGGGGAAATTGTAGGTGCAAGTATTACCAGTCCAACCTGTAATATCAATCTGTGTTTACAAATCAAGGGGCTAAAAATTTCTTTACCATTTATTGCCAGCACAAATATTCAACAATAATTTCTTTCTCGATACAGAATTGCATTTGTAATAAAAATCAGACTTTCTGGAGGGAATTTGAAGAAGCTGCGTAATAAAGGTTGCTTTTTATTAGCCTAGACAAATCGTATAATGGGAAGCTAAAAGAAGCAATCTTGATTTGCATAAAAGAGTGAGTAGATAGTCTCTTTTAAAGGCCATTGTAAAATTCGCTGTACTTGTTAGCTTATTCCTGCAGGTCTTAGTGTTTCTGTAGTCAACAGAATTTCTATCTGTGTAAGAACAGTGCACAGGGAAATGTTTGTGTTACTATATAACTGGTTACATAACAGTCAGTGAATTAACAGTACTCCTTAAGATATTATTCAGACTGCAGTTGATTGTTTCTGGGGAGGCCTTTTTTGTGTTTTTTTTTTTCTTTCTTTCTTCCCAAGCCCTATCTGCCATGATTTCAGAAATAGCATGCCTTCAGATTTCAAGAATTCGTCCTGAAAGTTGCATCTAAAGAGCAAATGATTTAGATCCCAATCTTACTCCCATTGCAATGAACAGAAAGACTCATAATGATTTATTTGGTAGCTGAAAAAGGTTATAATTACATAATAAATCAAGAACACAACATTTGTGTTGAACTTCACTATAATCAGGTTGACCAGATCACTGGATTTCATTCTGCAACACTGAAATGAATCAGGAGTCATGCAATTTCCTGCTTCTTTTTCATGGTATTAAGTTCTATCTTCACATCCCATTTGGAAAAGAATTAAAGATTATTCTCCATATACTTTTCTATAGACCAAAAATGTTACCCTCTTAAATCATATTCTTTTCTAATTTGTTCTTAATTTTTTCATGCTCTAAATGATGACAATCTTGAGCAGTGCTTCTTGGCTTACGTTTTCTTTTTCTTTTTTTTATCTTTTTTTAGAAAAAAAATCACTCAATAAATAAATAAAAAAACCCAACAACATCCAAATCACTCTCATTCTTCTGCAACAGAGTAGAACACTCGGTTTCTGACGTGACCATGTATCAAAGGTAGCTGTAGTCTCTGGATCTTACAATGTTCAACTAAGAGCAACAGATGGTGCTTGCAGAAATGTTTCATAATGAGTTTTCAGCCAGTTTTCATCTAGAAGTGAGGTAGATCTGAACAGCATTAGACAAGCACTCATTGGATTGATATTATATTTTCTTAATCTAGACACAAAAAAAAGTTCAAGGTTTATCTTTCAATGTAATGTATTTATCACTTGAGGATGTTTGATTATGGTATATCTTGAGAAAATGAACTATTTAAGAAATACATCTTCTTTTCATCATGCCTATTGACTAAAATTCATATTTTGTAAATAGGAATAGGTAGAATTTTACTGTTTGTCAGTTATGATGCATATAAAAAATGATACTAAAACCTATTCTAGTGCCAAAACTCATACTTACATCATCCAGGACAGGCATGGTAGCATAAAAAAATCGCATATTCCTTTCACATTTTTCTTCATATTACAGAAATAATCAAATGGAAGAAAGGAACAAGGTACTGGTTTACATAATACTATGTTTTCTAAGTGTAATACTTTCACAAGAAAGCTAATAACAAAGCATCATGCTAAAATTGGTCAATAGCCATAAYTGCACGGATTGCTTAAGCACTTTTAATTAGGATGTAAGGACTTTAATTTGTTTTTCATAATATTATATAGTTATCCTTCATTTTACAGGACACAGAGCTGGTATTTGTGCTCATTCTTGCATTCAAATAAGCCCTCAGAGATTTAAGACATTTTCGTTTCTGCTGCATTGATCAGCTTCAATCTGGAATCACAGAATCGCAGAATCGCTGAGGTTGGAAGGGACCTCTGGAGATCATCTAGTCCAACCCCCCTGCTCAAGCAGGGTCACCTAGAGCACGTTGCGCAGGATCGCATCCAGGCGGATTTTGAATATCTCCAGAGAAGGAGACTCCACAACCTCTCTGGGCAACCTGTKCCAGTGCTCTGTYACCCTCACAGTGAAAAAGTTTTTCCTCATGTTMAGATGGAAGTGTCTGTGTTTCAGTTTGTGCCCATTGCCTCGCGTCCTGTCGCTCCACTGAAAAGAGTCTGGTCCCATCCTCTCGACACCCTCCCTTCAGATACTTGTACACGTTGATAAGATCTCCTCTCAGCCTTCTCTTCTCCAGGCTAAACAGGCCCAGCTCTCTCAGTCTTTCCTCATAGGAGAGATGCTCCAGTCCCCTAATCATCTTTGTAGCCCTTCGCTGGACTTGCTCCAGTAGTGCCACATCCCTCTTGTACTGGGGAGCCCAGAACTGGACGCAGTACTCCAGATGTGGCCTCACCAGGGCTGAGTAGAGGGGAAGAAGTCAGACTTTTTTACCCTAAGGTTGAATCTTCACTTTTCTTTTGGCAGCTTCTGCACACTTATCTTTTTTTGTTGTGATTACAACAAAAGTTATAATTAGTGAGCTATAAGATATAAACTTTGGATTTATAATAGTTGCCTCAGAAATACCATTTAATTTGCTAGATAAAGTAAATTTCTTGATGGCATAATTGATAATCCTTTAATTTATTARATGTACAATATATTTTTTATCTCTAAACTGAGACCTATCATGCTAGTCAGTRCTTTTCAATTTTTTTCCTTTAATGTTTTCAAGCCAAGTAATTCTCCTTGTTATTTAAAATAATCTCCTTTTTTAAATTTCATTCTTGAGAACTTTCAGCTCATATGATTCATAATTTTCCATCAAAATGACATCATGGAAAAATGTTTTTCATTTTTAGGACACATGCAACTCAAAAATCTGTTTTATAAAAAAATACCGAAAGGACTATTCCTCTCATCTCATTTTTGTTTGTTTTTAGCTTTCAATTTTTATGATAATTCAAAGATGTTTTACGAAGAGGATGACTTCCATCAAGCAAATGAAAAACCAAACCAAACTTCTGAATAGCTTGTTTCAACTGTTTAAGACTTAATGATATTTCATTTTGTTTTCACATTCAGTGAGAATATTTTATATCTTTTATTGCCCTTTCAGTAAAATAATTTYGACATGATTTATATTTCTTACAATCCCTTTCACAAATTATCAGAATTACTGTTTATTTCTTTATTTCAGCAGTTCTTACAGTCTCCCTCTCTCTTTGTTAGTGTATAGTCAAGTATAATGGTGTTAAAAAAAAAAAGCATGAATGAACCTCCCCCCCMAAAAAAATCTTAGTTTATTCCCTGACTTATGAGGTGCAAAGGACCTATTTCACACCCAATATCAGCCAGTCACAGTAGATCAAAAATTTAGAAGAGATTTTATTAACTAGTAATGCATTACTTTTTACTTAGGAACTTTTTTTTCTTAATGGGAAATTATATTCATTGTCACAAAAAAAAAAAAAAAGTTCCAGCAGCAAAGAAATCACTTTATGTAACTCTTATATACCCCACTACACAACAATATTATTTAATAGTTCACAAGATTTAAGATTTATATGCAGGAATCTGGGACAGGAAGTGAGAACAGAAAATCTATCTGATGATAATGAATGAGGCAGGCAAAATGTAGCTATCCAAACTAGACATTAACCATGACCCTAGAATAGCAATTAATAAATTGATATGTTTTATCTATTTTTAATCTCATGACAGCCTTGAGTGGACATGAGTCAATTTTCATCTCTGAAGACTGAATAATCAAAATTGAATAATCAAAACTGTAGTTGCTTCTCTGTGTTTTTTAATAAAAGTTCTTAATTGTTTTGTTGTTCATCTGACCAGGATTCCTGCTGCCAGAAAACCTCTAAAACCAGGATTCTCAACTCTTTGGATAATTTCCATTTCTGTCTTGATCTTCTCTCCTGCTTGAGCCAATACTAAATAGTTTTCTTTTGATTTACCTTCTCTCATATCAATAAAAAACATTAGTAAATCTTTAATAGGAAAAAACAGCAAAATAAGCAAAAAATATCTCTGCCAACTTCAAGTAAATAGTTATATTATGTAAGTTTAGTTTAATGATATTTTCTTTCTTTCTAGAAAATATCCTTTTTAACAAAAAAGTTGATCCAGGCTGAATGAAAATTGTTTCATTCATCTAGGGGAAAAAAAAAGTTAGAACATCATGGTTTCCATTTGATCCCTCAGCACAATGGTTTGCATCCATATCTAGGCTATGGGAAACTGCTGCTTATGTCTCAAGGGATTTGAAACAATAAATACCATTTCTCTGAAGAGTACTCAGCATCATGCTATTGCTCTTTTGAGATGTGAATCTCTTAATTCCGCATTAGAGTGATTCATTGGGTCTGTAATATTTAAATATTCATTTAGAAAGCAAAAGTAAAGAAACCAAAGGCTGTAGTTGGGGCAGTTACATAGGAAATGAGAATTGCAAGTTGAAAGCTTCTAAAGAAGATGCTGGAAAAATGTTTTCTGCATTCAGGTTAACAGCCAACCCAGTGCTGAAAACCAAGCATTTAATTTTTAGTCAAACAGAACATTTGGTTCAATACATTTCCTTGTTTTTAACTTACAAGAAAAAGTTATGATAAATATATTCAAAGATCCATCTTCCATGATGGGTCACAGCTGGATCTGGAACATTTTGCTTTCCGGGGTTCATACATCTAAATTAAAAGAAAGACTGAATGCTTCTGAAGAGGGACTAGGACGCCGACCAAGTCAAGGCAGGGAATTAAGTCAGTTACCCCATCTACTTTTTTGTTTGCTTGTTTTAAACCATTAAAAGGCTTATTCTATAATTTTCTGTACTTAAAAAAGACAATGATTGCCTGACAGTCTTCTCTGCCCCAGAGAAATTTCCAGCATTTATTGATAATGATAACAAAATTGTTAAGGAATTCCTGATCACTACTATTGTCTGTGCATGTTGGTTCAGCATAACATGTACATTCAGTGCGAATTTGCAATCTTTTAAAAGGCAACAGGGTGGTAGAAATACATCAGTACTTACACCCACAAGAGGTTTACCTTGATGAGTATCAAGGATGGTATTTCTTAAATAAGATTTAAGAACATCTTAATGGGTAGTAAATTCAAGTGGCTGTGAGAAATGAAGGCAAGAGGAGAGATTTGATTTCTAGTGCTCTGGCGGCATATGGATGGAAAGTACAACCTTGGGAAGTGCTTTAACATGGTGGGAAAGAAGTATGCTGAGAGTAATACTTTGCTCTGAAGCTCTGACACAGCATTACACATTGCCTGTCCCTGTTCTGTGAGTACTTCTGGCATGTAGGAGAAACTACATTTCAGTATATGGGCCCAAAATGCCTTCTTGGTATACATTCTCCAGTGCGTGCTCCAATTACATACTGGCACTCTTCAGCATAAGAGTGATGTAGCAATGAAACAGGCCTTTTATTAAACTCATTCAAATATCTGTCTACTGTCATTGACGTAAATGAGATGAATAAGCCCAGGTGGAAATATTCAGGCTCAGTGCAATGTTAAATATGAACATTAACAATTTCTTTTTGTTCACATCCATCATTTCCAAAGTAATGCTGGCTTTTTTGCTTTTTTCGATCCTGATCAGAAACACTTCATTAACACTTCATTCACGTTGTAAATACATTTCAATCAATTCAAAGCAGAATTAGAAAGGCAAAAGTATAGAAATAGTTTCTGAAAAAACTGAACTGAAAAACTGAAAAAATGAAAGTGAGGTCATTTGATAATCCTCATCACTTTCTGTTTTCTGGCCTACTAAAGAAATTAAAACATATAAATTTCTTACATCATTTTTAAACAAGACGTACAATATATCCTATATATGCATCTCAGTGGAAATGAATAGGAGACAGTAAAATTAACAGAATCAAAAGCTTTAAGACAAGAAATGACTGTACAATTTGACCCAAATAATAGAATTTCATTTGGTAATTTCTATACAGAGCTCATTATTTATGGTTGAATTCAACTTCAAAATAATGATGTGCAAGAAGAAATGGAAGCAGAATTTATCTTTTCCTTATCCACCTGTCTCATGCCCTGTTGTCAAATTGGGACAGATGTTCAGTATCTTCGGGGAGATGAGAGGAGAGGTGAGAAGACAGGAAGGGGAAAAGCAGTTTCCTTAAGCCTAGCAACAATAAAAAATAAGGGAGCCTTGAAGGTTGTCCCCTCATACCATGCTGGAACTCCTTTCCCCTGCTTCTCAATTGCTTTCACCTTTTGCAGCTGCTACTTCTTGTGTAAGGTGCTGAAAGATTTGAAAGAATGAACAACACCAATGTAGGCTGTCGTGACCCAGGGGCAAACTTCCAGGCTAAAGAGGGCACTCTTTTTTTTTTTTTTTTTTTCCCCCCATGAGAACCAAAATATCTTTCAATGTCCTGTCATCACCAATACTATGCTTATGGTGATAGCTCCAGGTTTATTTACTAATGATACAGAAGAGGGTGCTTAGTTGGAGAACAAAAGCTAGGTCTTCTGCTGTCATAGTATAATTGAGGTCGGAAGGGACCTCTGAAGATCATCTAGTCCAAAACCCTGCTCAAAGCAGGGTCAGCTAGAACAGTTTGCTAAGGACCATGCCCAGTCGGGTTTTGAATATCTCCAAGAATGGAGAACCCACAACATCTCTGGACAACCTATTCCAGTGTTCAATCATCCTTACAATAAAATGCTTTCTTATTACCTGTAATTTCCTGTATTTCAGAAGTCTGAGTAATTCCAGAAAAAGAACTTCAATATATACCATTTAAAGTTCTTGCTATAAGAATCTAAGAGCAACTCAGGGCTGCCTGAATAATTTGAGCTTCATTAGGAGTGAGACTTGAATAAAATGAAGAGTTCATAAATAACAAAACCTCTTGTCAGAGCTGAAACAAGACCATGTGAGGCCTTGGGTACTTCTGATTTGGAGCTCTTCTCTCCTCTCCTGGTGGCCTCTTTATTTTTACCAGTTTTTTCCATGTTGCATCAAGAACAAGTCCTCTTTTGCTGCACCAACGGCAGCAGTATCACTGGGGATCAGGCACATATGGTGCCTCTCTTACCCCCACCCTCACTCAACTCAGTTTCCAATCCTGTGAGAATCTGTTTTTTATTCATTGGAGGATGATATCTACTCCTTTTGGCCAGAGAAGAAGTTTGGGGAGACCACATACATAAAAAATACACATTATTTATTTTTACAAAGCAAAGCACAATACTTCATTGGTGAACATTTATGTTTACTATTTATCACTCCCCACGCTTTGCACCAAGTACTTTATTAGTGATTATGTCAGGTAGAACTAAATGGAATCACCAGAACCGAAACTCATTCTCTGGGATCCCAGCAGGTATACCATTTAGTAAGTGAAAATATCCTATTTACAATTACTTTTTGAGAATTTAAAAATCTGCCAGAGTTTAGCATATTTAATATGCCATATTATTTTTGTATTGTTTTAATTTCATAACCAAATTTATGTACATCTTGGGGCTTTGGAGAGAATCCCTTTGTTGCAACAGTGTTGGAGTATAAAATCACCTATCTCCATTTAGGTTTGAACAGATTATTATTTAGCCAAAGTAATATGGGACATACTCTTTTCTCCTGGGCATATAGGGCAATTATTGAGAGAAATTTTAAATTTCTATTTTTCCCACTTGAGAATGGATGGAGAGAAGAGAAGAGAATCAGCTCTACCTCTATCATTGCCTTGTCAAGGCTGTGTGATGTAAGCAGAGTCTGGCCTTCATCCATATATATAATATAGGTTGCAACAAAGCAAGATTTTGTCACCGGTTCGTTTCTCTTGTAAGTGCAGTCATGCACTTTTGACCTGCATAGCTATTTGGTGGGTGTTTTAAAAGGTTCCTGAACTTCTATGTGTTAATCAAATAGTATGTGGAAACTTATTTTCAGGCATGTTTCAGATCTTATACAAGCCACAGACAGTGGACCAGATGCTACGGTCAGCCCTTGAGATCTGAAAAGTACAAAGGTAGATTAAACAAAAGCAGGAAACAACATATAAACAGAAGTTTAATTGCAGTTGTTTAATTTTTAGTCCATTTTATCATAAGTCCACATATGCTGTGAGGTACAAGCTATGACCCCAGTCCAGCAGAGAACTTAACCATCTGCTTAACTTTCAGCACTCAGGTTGGCACATTGACTTTAAGGGAAGTATTAAAGTGCTTAAACTTAAACAGATGCTTGAGTATTTTGCGGATGASCTCTCCGGTATTTTTCAAATGTCCTAATCTCTGCATGGCTGAGACTTCAACTGGCTTTCCCTTAGAAAAGGGAAAGGTTTTGACATATACCATAGCCCACAAAAAGTAGATTAGTATTTTTTGTTATATTGTGTTGAGCTGGAAGATATTACTGTTTGACACCTATTGATTGTAGAAGTAATTTCATATCCTATTGTTCCTTTTCAGGTGTCTACATGCCCTTCCTGGACACATTCTATGTAGGAAGATAGACATAGTCTTTTTTCAGATTTCAGCAAATTATTTGAGTTACCAGCTTTCAATATATACTCAGCTTTTAGACAGCAAAATTGTGAGTCAAACTCAGATTAAGATACCTAAAACAGTTGAGTACATGTGCAGTAAATGTCTAAAATCCCATTGTAGTCACCAGATATCTGGTTAGTACATTCAAAGGAGTCCAGAGAGAAATTTCGCTCAACCTGTAGGTTGGACAGCTGAGTAGTCCTCCAAGTGCTATTGACTCCATTGTCAAAAAATGATTTTAGAAACCTAGTTCACTTGTAGGCACCTACACGTATACACATAAATCTTCATCTCAAACAGAATGTCACCTTTAATTTAGGTGAGATGAATCCCACTCTAAATGTCTGCATGTAAACGTAAAACTAGGTGATACGATCTGTCCACGAAAGTTTAAGAAATTGCAGTGGCTAGAAACTGAAGCTAAAAAAATTCAGTCTAGTAATAAGTTTGGGGTTTTTTAATTATGAGAGTAATTAGCTACTAGAATAGCTTAGAGAAGATTCTGACTGTGCATCGGAGACAATATTTCTCTAGTTCACCATGTTAATTCAGAAAGAAAATCCTGGGTTTTTTTACTGTAGGTCATATCTGATGTACCTTCTGGCATTGTAATCTATGACATTTGATCTATCATCACCTTCACAGATCTGTCTCAGTAAAATTTAAAGACCAGCACTGGGTCCTTAACGACCCATTACAATAACAGTTTTTAATATGGTGTGGCTTGCTTTTAAAAAAAATAAATATATTTTATTATTGTAAATAATTGATATATACTCTAAACTGTACAATGCAGAATTCTTTTTGGCTTGTAAGGAACAGCTCACAAGAACCATAAACACAATATCTATTTGGAGCCATATACCAAAGGCTCACTCATATCCTTTGGGACAAGAGGATTTTAATTTTCAGTATGGATCAGAGCCATTAGTGCATTTTCAAGACAGATTTTAATGAGGTTAAATGGGCAATCAATTGTGCACGCTTCTATCAGTCATACAATAAATCCAAGCAGTTAAAATCAACTCTGTCCTTACATTTTAAACATTTTGTTTGGCTGAGTAATAGCTATTCTTTTTTCTTCTTTTTCTTTTTCTTCTTCTTCTTCTTCTTTGAGGTTAATGATGCTCTGAAGAAGGAGAACTGAGAAAGGCTATTAAATTGGCTGTCAGAATATTAAAAAGGTCGTAGAGTAGCACCCATCGCTTCCAGATCATATGAAGCATTAAAACTGGACTCTTTCTTCTTAACATAGTGGTTGTATCAAGGAAAAAAAAGCACAACCTAAGTCCTAGTCTTTGATAAGGAAGGTGAAATATATACCTGTATGACATTTTTCATGAATCCTACACAATTGCTGTATTTTTTTTCCAAAGGTTTTTATGTTTTCATACTTTTTCACTTTCTATAACAATCTTTTTTTTCATTTTTTCTTTTTTTTCATTCAAATAATGATCATTATTGGCTTTCTCTGACTGTGAGAAATGGGAATAGTCACTTTCTTAAATCTGACATTGTGCTGAGATATAACCTGTGTTTTTCCACTGGCAAATAAATCTTGCAACATTATCTGCAAATTAGGGGAGAAAATACATAATCCTAGAATCCTAGAATAATACAGATTGGAATGGGCCTCTGGAGCTCATCTGCTTCTAGCCTCCACTTAGAGCAAGGCCAACTTAGATCAGGTTGCTCAGGGTGTTGTGCAGTCAGGTTTTGAATATCTCAAAGCATTGAGATTCTGCAGCTTCTCTGGAAGACGCACTCCAGTGTTTGACCATCCTCGAGGTTAAAAAAAAATAAAATAAAAATCCTAATATCTAATCAGAAATTCCCTTGTTGCAACTTTTTCTGATAGCCTATCATCCTTTCACTGTACACCTTCAAAAAAAGTCTATCACTTTTCTCTACAATCTCTCATTAACGTAGCTGAAGACAGCAATAAATCTCCCCTAGTCTTCCTGTTTTGAAATTGAACAAACTCAGGTCTCTCGGACTCTCCTTGTAGGACAAGTGCTCCAGCCATCTAATCATTTTGGTGGACTCACTCCAATATTTCAACGACTTTCTCATAATTTCAATGTCTTTCTCATACTGGGGATCCCAAAACTGGACACAGTAATCCATATGCAGTCTCACAAGTGCTGAAGTAAGATATCTCAAAATGATTTCAGGTTAAAAAGAAGGTCAGAAGTGAATACTAAAGACAATAGGCATCTTTTCAATGTTCTTCCTTCACATTCTTATACTTAATACAATTACTTTCAGTATTTTAAAGTCTGGCAGCAAAAATTAGCTGAAAAGCAAAATTTAGAAGCCCATTACTAAGGAATTAGCACTAAATATAGTGATATAAAACATATAAAGAATAAAAATATTAAAAAATAGTGATATAGCCACATAATGATGTCATGGCCATTGATAGTGATATCAATGCCACACTGCTATTGCACCCATCTAGATTACAGGAACATTGTATCTGAGGCACTCCCTATACAGAATCTGTTTTACTGCAAGTTTCCTGGGAATTTTGTTCTGATGGCCAGCCTGGAGAACACAGATTCAGTGAAAAAGGTGACTCAGGTCTTCTTCTGAATTCTTCACTTAACAGCTGTCAGAAGGCCAGTCCTAAGGAACTGAAAAATTGGCAATAACCTAATTTTTCATGACTACAAAAACAAAGAAAGAAACAAAAAACTCTTGCTGACAGGTAACTTCCGATTCTTTCACTTAGCAAGAGCTGCATTTCCCCTACAGCTGCACAGATGCAGTGAAAGAGGGAAATAAGGTCTTCATACCCCCTAGTTACAGCCAGGTGAAGAAATGCAAAGTATCATAGTGCAGTGACCTATTATGTTCAGCATGTAATGAGTACCACTGAAGCCCTCTTCTTCCTCTCCTGCCTTTCCATCTGTCAAAGATCACCTGTGACGCTGGTGATCTACAGAAACAATTCCTATAAAAGGGTCACTAGGAGCCATCATGTCATTTATGGACAATGGATAATCACCAAACCTAGTATCTAAAAGTTTGGTTCCCTAGCTAAGCAGTGAAAAACTAAAAGAATCCAAACACAGAACGTTATCAAATGCATTAATATTTTGGCTCGCATGCATACACCAGACTATGGGTATCATACCACCAAATCCTACTGCAAACTGCCCCTAACTAGCAGACAGAATCAGGTCCCACTTTGATGATGCATATTTTTGCGAGAAGTGTATGCAGTATCTTCCCTATGCAGTTCACAGAATTCATTCTGTATGAACACAGTGGCAAAGGGTTTTTTTCATGACTTAGAGAAGAAATCACATCAGAAAACATTTAGCTGGTTTTGTATCTCCTTTCTGCTATTGATTACTTTTTCCTTTTTAGAGAAAAATATTAATTCTGACCACTAGTTTTGTACTTAATCAATGTTATACTTTCCCTCCTCAAGTTGTTCTAAAAAGAGAATGCTCTTTTTTATAGAAATAGAAGCCTTTGTAACCTGGGAGTGTTGCAATATTTTTTCAGAAACAGAGAGGGAGGAACTTACTGAAAAATAAAAGTTTAAGAAACATTATTTGGCAGTAACAGCTAGCTATTTTCTGTTAGCCAATGCTTTRTCTATATATTTGCATTAATCTTTCTGTACTAAACACTTAAAAGTTTACCTGTAATGGAACACAATTAATTTTAAGATTATTATAAGGCAGGGATTAATGTCAGTTTTAACAGTAATAGATGTTAACATAGGGCAAATTCCTTCTAAAATTTGCAGCTTTTCAGAACTTGTCAATTTGTTTTATAATGTAATCAGGTTATTCATTGAAGTAATGAATTTTAAGGGTCTGGACCTGATTCTAAAGCACATTCCATTGCACAAAACTTTATATTAATTTAGCAAAACTGATTCCAAAAGCAAAATTATGCCAAACACTGTGTTATTCTCCAACAAAACAGTCATTTTTTTAYATCCATCAGAATATATAAGTTTTATTTCAGTGTTACCAATGTTTTCAAGGGAGTTATGCTGTCATAAATTTAGTGGATGAGGACGGAGAAATGAACTTTTTCATTAATGCTTTGAAATGTGGCATTTGGTGTCAAATTATTGGGAACAGTAAGGAAAAGGCAGTCCAGACTCCACCATTAGCATGAATACTACAGGATGTAGTATAGACTTCCGTGGCAGTTGTCCATACCTTCAGAAACAGGCAAACCCATGACTCCCATCATTGTAACATCTGTGTGACTCACAAACATAAATACACTTACTGCCACAGAAACAGCAACGGCTACCAAAAAACATTGCTTTCTCTACTTAGAAACTGGAAAAAAAAATAGCCATATGTGTCTGGCAATGATGTATTATGGCATTCACTGCACTTTGGTGGAGCTAGGGAATTTTATGTTGTTTTCTAGATTTACCAGACTTTTGCTTATATTAAGATACTGCCAAAAGGTATTTACAATACAGTGAGACCCCAGGTGAAGTATGATATTACAGGATTGCGTTTCTGCAGGACTAGCATTACAACAAGGAAAGTAAACAAATAAGAAAACTCTGCATATTTTCTGATACAGGGCATTTACTCTGAAGAATTACCTTCCTCAAGGAAAACAGATATGCTATTTACCTCCTCAGAACCGATACTCTCTGCTTGACATTTCTGTTAAACATTTATTCCTAAGCCTTTATGTTGCTATTTTTTTTCTCTGTCCTTTCCTTTCCTTTTTCTTTTCTTTTTTTTAAATTTTGTTTGTTTTTTTCACCCTATTAGGGTCATATCTTAACCCTAGACTTTCTGCTTCAGCTAAAGAATTCTTTACCACAGAAGAAGCAGCCCATGAAGACATGTAACCTGAACCTTTATTACTTTTTTCCAGTTACTCCTACTTATCTGAGATGAGGAAGAGATAGGGGAGACAAACTGTCCCATAATACAGACGCAAACGTATGACCCTAAATAAATTAAAAGCAACTTATCTATGTCTTTATGTAACCATTTTCAATAGGGGAAAGTAATAAACCTCTGTGGAGTTGGAAAGTCAAGCTGTGGCACCGTTTACCTGTGACAAGTGAGATGCATGCTACGGGCATTGGTGGACTAATACCTAAATGGTAAAACAGTAGCAGGGAGCRTAAAGACTGATCTCACCAAGGGTTCCTGCAGAAGTTCTTGACAGATGCTACTTTCCTAATCACCCAGGCAATGTGAAAGTGGCTTTGAGCTTTGATTTCACTCCACCTTGAAGAAGAAACTAAAACATCTACTTAGAAATTTGTAGACCATGTAGTAAATTGCAGCAAGAAAATGTCTGACACAACCACTTAGATCTGTTTTCTCTCACAGTTTGTTTCATATTCTACTCCTGAGACAGAAATATTATGTGCTGTCTCTAACACAGAGCTGCCTGAACAGTGCTGATGTGAGGAATTTTTCTCTGGATTTTCCTAACCTCAAATGTTAAAAGTCTAGATATGATGAGATCCTCTTTTTTTCTTTTTTCTTTTTTTTTTTCCATTTCTCATCCTCATTAAAATTGTGGTCACAAAAACGGATCTATCTTGTGGCTGTTTCCTGTTCTCATTACAATCTTTGTCAGTGAAATGAGACATCAGAGAATTTTAATACCCAGTACAATCTCTGAAAGACAGTAATATACTGTGTAACTCTGACCTTTTCAGTGTTCCATAATTTGATTGGCAGGAAGCCATTCTAGTTCTCCTCTGTTACAGTTCTGGCAATCTAAATCTCCAAAGAGAGGCTGTATGGCCAGCCAGTGAAAATGCAAAGTATGTCAGTTTTAATGAGTAAGTCTCAGTAATATAATTTACAGATTATATCAGACGCCACTGAGAAATGAATTTTTTGTGACCAGTCAATTATCGTATGATAACAGTGTTGATAAACAGCCAAAGGAATAAAACAATTCACTTTTTTAAAAGAAGAGTCAAAAATGCTTTCTCTGTTTGGATTCTGATGAAAAGAGCRGGATTAATAAGGAGACTTTAGTAATGCCCACCTAAGCAAAAGATATATATAGCACTGTATGGTCCTTAACATTTGATAACTATTTTTCCAAACCCGCTGGCTGCCATTTTGATCCTTTTCTCTCCTGGTATGAAAAAAAACAAGATAAAAAGTGAATTATTCAATTGCAAAAGAAGGAAAACTACTTATTTTCTTGTTAACAATTATCATAGAAAAAGAAACTATTAAAATCTAAAGTCTTTAGACTTTAGACTCTCTGACAGTTCAACAAAGTTGGTACCCAGAGCTTGAAAACAAGAATGGAAATCTAGATGTCAAAAAGCTTGACACCCAAGCCTGAGCTAGTCACTCCAGAGTCTGCTACTAGTCAAGGGAACCTTCAGTTCAGTTCATCCTTAGGCAGGTGAGACGCAGTTCCTTCTAGAGCTACCCCTTTCTCTATCTTCACTGTGAAATGGGAGGCTAGAGTGAATAGCTCAGGCTTAGATATTTAGCTTACAGTAAGGGGCATAGAAACTGCACCTCAGATTTCAGAAACAAATGGCCTTGAACTCTGGACATTCGGAATTTATATCCATATCTACATTTTATAATATAAGGCCTGCTTTTTTTTTTTTTTTTTTCATACAGACATGGGTTTTCCACTTTCCACTGCTTATATGCAGTACTTATCTCCAGGGTAACTTCAGACTGTGGATATATTACAGTAAATTATCCACTTAAAATATTGTTTTTCAAATAAGATATATAGCTGCATAAGCATAGCTTGTTTTCATGTTGTTTTATCAATAATAATTGTGCATTTCAGTTGTGRAAGAGTCACATTAATATTTTATGCATGTAGTTGTACCTACAGTCAAGGCAAAGATCCTTTCAGACTTTTTAGATACAGAGAGGCGGAAGCACACTTCTTTTGCTCATGAGGGAATGTTAGAAGACAGTAAATATTCCCTTTCCTCTCTCCTCCTCCCACGTTTCAATTATGTTTGTACCGTGTTTCACTGAAGAATAGTTCCCCGCATACCAATGCAAGCCACCCACTCCCAGTGTAAATGACAAGGAAGAGGGGCCCAAGGTTCTCTGCTCGTATAGTGACAAGGATGCATTTTGGGTCTCCTCGAGCAGTATTAACGTGCAGAGCCCCACTGCCTTCATGTTACTCTCTGCAGTAGTAGAATCTGGCAGTGGCAATGCTGGAGAGAGGTGAAAGCTGCTGCTCCTCTCGTCTTTGCTAAATGGGCAAGGCGTGATCCCACTGGTATCAGCGCATCTTCAAGTCAACCCAGCTAAATGGCGGAAGCAGGTAAGCCACTTGCAGGTGGAAAGTGGCTAAAAAGTTGAAGGCTGTGTGTGACTTCATCATGTTACATACAATATCTGAGTAAAACAAGTTCAGAACAAGCTGCCTGGAGCTGTTTAAGAAACACAGGAGCTGCATCACTTGTATTGCACCCGTGCAATGGTGTGTGTTTATATGTGAAAGCAGGCAAAAGGCAACAGGGACTCAGAAGAAATGGAAGATTCATGGGAGCCGGGAGGAGCATGGACAAGTGCTACCACTAACTGAAACGGATGGTTAGGAAACTGAGAACAAGAAAATTGTTTCTTGTTGCTTGGTAAGGCCTTTTGATGTACTCGAGAATCAATAGGACTGGATCGAAAATGACTAAACTCCACTCCACCATTAATTTCTCTTAGTAAAGGAAATAACCTGTAAGCCCAAGAACACTGTCTACCTTCTCAAGTTAAAATACAGCAAGTTTCTTTAGGCTGCTTAAAAGAAAAAAAAGTATGCTTAGTCTTTCCTCAGAATTTTTTCTATGCATTGCATAAATGAGGAATTGTAAACTTTCTTTAAAATGCTGCTTTCTCCATTCGTGTAAATTCTGTACTAATGCAGTTGTTGCTATGTATTCCCTTTCCTCTTTCCTACACCCTGCAAATCTTTCTGCTCTAAACTAGAAATAAAAAGATCCTTCAGACTTATTTTCAAAGATAATTTGCCTTGGTGATAGTCTGGAATAGGAAGGGGCTGTTTCTAAATAAAAATAGTTCAAAAATCTAAAATACTAGAAATAATCTAGTGACTTTGAAATTAACATCATAATGAGATTCACTTAATCCTGATTTGCTTAAATTCTTCACCTACTGGATTTATAAAATATTGTTAAATTGTCTTTAATAAGAGATGGATGAAAGACCACAGTGCTGTTACTGTGTTTCCTTTACTACATGCAAAACAAAAATTACAAGTAATCAGTGAGCTGACACAGCAGGAAAACAACATACAAATGCAAAATTGACTCATTTAGAAATTGTAGCTGTTTACTTCTGAGATCAGCTTTTGACCATTTTTTTCTTTCACTTTGCTCTGCTGCATCAAGTTCCTGTGTCTTATCTATTACAGAAAGACCATATAAAGACTTTCCTGATCTTTGGCACTGTCAGCTTTTTCACCCRTAGTTTTCCATGTGTCGCATACTGGCTCTTATTCCTGGTCTCTGCAACTTCTGCATTAGTGAAATCCCAAGCCACAACAGAAACATTGTGTGCCTGTGACCCCAGGCTCTGTGGCCTTTCAAAGTGAGGTTAACGTTAGCAAACACCAAAGCACATAATTATTTCATCAGGAATTAACAATCTGGATAATAGGGACTTGCCATTTTTTAATTTAAAAATAATCAACCAGAGAAGACTTTAGGGAATAAGAAAGGGAACAGTCAGTAGCAGCTCTTGACTTGTTTTGGCACCAAACATATCTTCTCTCCCAGCATCTGGGGTTAAGAATTTCGTTATCTCCCTTTAAAATATAATGACTCTTATTAAAAGCATAGGGGATGTTACTTCTGCTCCTTTGTCTGATACTTTCTTTTCACTGGTGTCCATGCAAAGGGCTGACAGTCAGAAAATCAGGAAAAAAAATCTCCCTTTTTTTTTTCTTTAGTAAGGGACAAGGCATTTGGGACTGAAACATGGGAAATGCCATGTTATATGGGGTGTCTGTCAGTCCTTAGATAACACCTTTTACTCATCTGTTTTTCAGTAATTAAACAGCTTAAACTGTATTCTCTCCTTGGCCCCTGTCTCAGTTACACAGATATTTATTAGGTTGCCAGTTAAATAAACTTGTCAGCTTTTACTTACAACTGATCTAGTTACATTACTAGAAGTTCACTAAATTTCTTGTATGCCATCTACATATTTTAATACTAAGACCAAGAAACCATCTTCTTTTTTTTTTTTTTTAATCAGTTTGTAGAGGGAAATGCCTGAAAGATCATGCTGCTGGAGAATGCAGTATAAGAACCTGAAAAATCTGTCCCTGTGGAGGTGTAGTGGTATGAATGGAGTCATCATACATCTTGATGTCAAAACATCTGCACTCTTTACTGACACAAAGACCTCTCCATTAGCTGAGGTCCCTTTGCCCACTTGAAGCTATTTGAATTCATTCTTTGATCCTTGAAAAAACTCAGTGTTTGACATATTAATGTTATTCTGGCTCCAGGAGAATATCACAAACAAAATCTTTTGTTTTGCAGGAAAGGGATTAAGACACAGGTCTAGGGACAAGATCAAAGTGACCTATTTTCTGTGATTCTATACAGATAGAATTAGACAGTGAATATAATTTTTTTTTAAGAGAGTTATTACATAAATTAGAAAGAAATTAGAAAAAAATATGTAGTACAGCTATAACATTCTTATAAGGGGAAACCAGAGAGCATTTTAAGATCTGAGGCAAATGGAAATGTATTTTATTTTGTAGGATGAAAAATCCCTTGGTAGTTGCAGGTTTGGTACAGATATCAACAGCTGCCAAATCAACCATGGATTTGAAAAAGGCAAAAAAAAAAAATATATATATATATATTTGAAAGATTTCTGGAGTGCTTTAATACAGTGATCAGCTCCTCAAGTTACATTATTTGAGGGAATTTATGTCATGCAACATCTCATCTCTGAGTATTGTAAGCTTATGAGCCTCTTGGGTTCATTTAGGAATAAGAAAGCCCATAAAAGTTAGACTTTTATGTGTGCTATCAAGGATGTTACAGCATGTAATATTAGTCCTCAAATTTAATGTCAGTATGAAGGGTGGTCAACCAAACTAAATTTAGCTGAAGAAAGCTGAAGAAAGAGACAGGGAGAGGAACTGAATTTAGGAAACGAGTCAAGCGGAGCACACTTTAAACCTTTTGCACCTGTGAGGGAGAGCCTCCTGTTGGGATATACTGACAAATGCGGAAAATGCTTCACTCTTAAGGAGATGAGGTTTTTATCTGAAATGAAGGAGCTCAGTATCACACAAGTGTGTTCAGAGCAAACCTTTTGGAGGATATGAGTTATTTTACAACTTTTCAAGAAACTGTATTCCCTCTTTCCATGCATTATGGTTTTCCTTCTCCAGCGACACTTCTGCCTTGCCATTTTGCAGTACAAGTTACAACTCAAATACACAGAGAAATCAGTAGAATGATTAAGAAATAAGTAAAGCACCAAATAGGTCAGAGAATGAAACATGCTGGATGCTCTGCATGGTTGTTATCCTATACAGAAAGTGGGTCATGTAATACATAGTCCTGTCAAATACCAAAGTCAATGGAAAAATGTCATGTAGTATATATTCATATGCTTTAGCACTTTGCAGTTATTGGATCGCATATCCAGTTTTAAACCACATAGATTGTCTTACACAGTTTCCCACAGTGTGTTCTGGTAACATTAAACTATTTTTTAATTGTATAACTGGATGGGAGACAGAGAAGAATACTAAAGAAAAAGCAGAAAAAAGAATCAAGAGCAGAATCTAACGCATTAAAGGTGAAAACTCAGGAAGAATAAAAATCCTGAATAATTTTTGGTACTGGTTCTACTCTTAGTTACTTATAAACCTGACAATGAATTTAGCAGGAATCCAGTCAGACCCTTAATCAGGTAATTGACTCATTCTGAGTGTACTTGGACTTTTTAGTTCTCTGTCAGCACTTACAGGACTGTCAGACTGCTGTAGCTCCATATGTTTCAAAACCCTCCAAAACTACTTACTACCCTCTGAGGATTTTGGCTAATTGTTTCTGAAATTCTACAGCTGCAGAATTAGAAATGATGGAAAAACAAACAAAAAAAAACTGATTCACTCTAAGTTTCCCCTCTGTCACTGAGTCCCTTAGAAAATTTTGGGCAGAGGGAGACAAATGCGCTCCCCAAAGGATCGCTTTCCCTAGCAACAATAGCCATGTAAAATGAGTTTCTGCATCCTCTTCTTGTTCATGTAACAATCCCAGGTTTAGAAACTGCAGTATCTGTAAGGATGCAAATGAGAAAAAGTTGTGCACTATTGTGTTTTCTGATAGAGCAGACTTTGAAAGTAAGTTCAGATCTTTATGTCACTCTGAAAACTGGAGATGTCTGTTTTTGAGCAGTTTTAGCGTCTTTCTATGCTCTAATAAAAGCTTTACAGATTAGAAAACTGGTGTCTGTGTTATGCTCGTTTAGGGCAGTTTCAGGTCAAGCTTCTGATCAGCTGAGGTCCCAACCATGCTTCTTATACACACATTTATTTTTTCATATGGCGATAGGGATAAGGTTCTATGGCACTTGTTTCTTTCAGTTTAATCAACCCTAAAAAAACCATTTAGTTCATTTTCTGTAGTATCCTATTTGGTCTCTTTTGGAGTACTTAGATCTAACAGTCAGTCTACATATAAAAAGAATAATCAGCTACATCCAAGGTCGCTGAAAGGGATTAGTAGCAGAAAGTGAAGGAAAAAGTATAAGAGAGAAGGGAAAGATATGAAAGTGAATCCATCCTGGRATAAACATTTCTCAATTTCAGTAATGGTTCTTACTTTCAGTAAATGGCTCTTTTTTCCATGAAGTTGTCTATTCAAATTTTTTATTTACTTGGCATCTAAAGCATGCACCAATAAGTTATATAAAGCTATCTTGCACTGTGTGAAAAAAATACTCGTTTTCTTTAAAACTGATACTTAGCAATTTGATTTGTTCCCCATAGTTCTTATAAGACCAGGGATAATTCCCTACTCACTTTTGCATGTCATTCATGATTTTATATCAAGCACGTTTTTCCAGGCTTAGAATCTTATTTTGCCTTTTGTGCCTCTGATCTCTTGTAGCCTGTCCCTGAACCTTTTCTGTTTCTGCTATTTCTTCATCTTTTTGAGATGGTTTGACATGAAATATGAACAATGTTTAAGCTATATTATGGTTTTATGTACTAGCATAATTATATTTTCTGTTTGTTTTTTTTTTCTCAATTCCATTCCTAACATTTCCTAGCATTCTGTTGATCTTTTTGTAGCATATTGGCAGACTTTATGTCCTTTTTCACAGAGCCATGCCGTTTCTGCTGCATTCAGGAAAGTATGCATTGCCCAGCGAATCTAAAAAGCTGGTATCTTTCCCAGGTAGCAGCTTATTCTCCCATCATAACACTCAGGTCTCATTAACATCTGTTGTATATACTTGGGTGCACTCAGCTGTGGCTTATTCATGATGCTTTTTAATGATTTGTGATCTGTCTGCATTAACACTCTCTGTCCAAAGGTGAGCTGTGTAGAGTTAGTCCATTCTGAAGAATGCAGCTGGGAGCTACTTTCCCAAGCATATCCTTCCTTGCTTGTACCGAGAAAAAAGCTATTAGCTTCTATTTTTCTAAATGTTCCTCTTCAAAGTCTTTAAAAAGCAGCATACTATGATCACGTTGCAGGCTACTGGATAGGATTATAGTACTTCAGGATCAGTGACTCATATATGTATTTCATTACTTTTTAAAATATTGGGTTTTGATTTCTAATAATTCCTATGCTGCATCCTTTTGTACTAACTGTCTTGAATACACTCAGATTCTGTCTGATTTTGTAAAGTCCTGGCCTCCAGTCATATCCTAAGGCCTGCATGTACTTTGAATGGCTTTTGATTTTCAGTGTTTTAAGTCAATTTTTTTCCAGTCAAAAGATATCTGAAGAAGGAGGTAGTAGGTCTTTTTAGTTTTAGTTTCACCTAATATATTTGCTGAAAACTTGTTTAGGTGCAGTTGCATTCATCCTATTGTTATGGATTGTTTCTTCTTTAATTTATTTATGTAAGAATATAATCAGTTATAATCAAGATGCTTGTACTTCTCTTCAGAGCCTAGATTACTTTATTTGAGTAATGACTTGCAGACTGTGCTCATATCCGTAGGCCTCGGTACCCAACAATACTTGCCAAGAGGCATGTGAAACATTGCCAGGCTGTTAGGATGACACTGATACTTTGCATGTAAAAAATACATGCAGTAAACAATTTAATCTGGTAAATCACGTAGCATGTCCTCAATAGCTGGCAAAGATTAGTGACTCTTTTTATTGCTCTGTTGAGTCGTTTTGTATGAATTAATCTGAACATTTTCCCACACTGCTAGCTTTCTAGTTCTCTCTTTGCTGGTTTCGTTAAGGATATCGAAGTCTTCTATTTTTTGCAGGTTTGTCAGTTCYTTTTGCTTGATGAAAATCTTAATTTTGCAGATGGTGTTATGCATGTGAATACTTTATATTTTGCTGTGATTCTGCCTACAGTCCTTAACGAGTGTTTCCCTCTCCCATTCTCAGGATAGCTTCAAATTATCCTGTGGTCATTTCTATATATTGCACTGTGTTGTTGCCCAGCAACTATAAATGAGAGTAAAACATTCTTACGTGATTTTCTTACTGGATATCTTATATTTGCCCACTGTCCTCAACAATAGAGTCATTATGAGACATCACAAACATTTTGATTCCATCTGGCTCAAATTTTATTGCTATTTTTCAGCATTGCTTGGATTAGAGGCATGACTGAATTAGGTACCAATCTGATAGGCTAGCTGCAAATATGTCATTTGAATAATCTTTGCAATATGTATACATTAGAATCTCTGGATATGCAAAATCTCACCAAAAATCTCTTCTGCACTGGAGCTGTCAATCTATTCAAGCAATGTCTAGACTGCAGGTGATTTAGTGAACACAGATAAGGCTGCATTGACATATGCCTTCTTTGCCTCAGTCTTTACCAGCAAGGTTCCCCAGGCCTGTGATTAGTGAAAGGGTTCAAGGTTGAGAACTACCAGCAGTGCTGAAGAACCAGTCGGGGATCATTTGAGAGAGCTCAATCTCTGCAAGTCCCTGGGACACAACAGGCTGCATCCAAGGTTGCTGAGAGAACTGACCGATGCCTTTACAAGGCTGCTTTCATCTTCGACAGCTCATGGAAATTGGGGGAGATTTTGCAATGACTGGAGAAAGGCAAACATTGCACCCATCTTCCAAAAAGGCCAAAAGAACAATCCAGGGAAATGCTGGCCAGTCATCCTCACTTAGCTCCCCAGGAAAATCATGGAGCCAGTCCTCTTCGAACAAATTTATGGCCATATGAAGAAGAAGAAAGATCAATGGATGTCGTTGACTAGTAAGGCTTTCAACTTTGTCTCTCACAATATTATCACATCCAAGCTGGGAATTATGGTCTGGGTGGGTGGACAAAAAGATGGGTGAATGACTTATTGCGTGGTTGGGCTCAGAGGTTAGTGGTTAGTGGGTTGTACTCTACCTGGAGGCAGGTAATGAGTAGAATGACACAGAGATCTATCCTGGTCCCTGTATAACATCTTTATCTGGGTGAAGCTATGGAATGCACTCACATCAAGCTTGCAGATGACACCAAACTGGGGGGAACAGTAGATACGCTCAAGGGCTGGGCTGCCATCAGGTCAAACCTGGGCAGGCTGGATCTCATGCAGAAGTCATTTGGGTATCTCTGAATACCACTGTACCACCTGGAGCATATATATACTTGATTTCTAAAACTACACTGGTTTTACCAAAAGAAATTCTCACGGACATGGTGTATACATGAGGATAATGTCCAAGTCACAGTCATATAGATAGTTTTAGAAGAGAAAAGCAAGCGCTGAAATAACAGCATACTTTCACTTGTTATTGTAAAGAAATAACAGCCTATCACTTGCGTTCATGATACGACCATGAAAATTCATTCAAACTGTGATTTCTGTGGARTGGTTGATCACAGTATTTAAAAAAGTATATGTCTCTATTTGAAACTTACATTAGACATATGGCTTGGGTTTTTACAATCATATTATTTAAATCACATTATTTAAAATATGGTAGAAATAAGCCACTATTCAATGAAAAAAAAAACATTAAAAATACACTCCATTCTGTGCCCTATTCTATGCCTTTATTCTCATGTTAGACCCATTTTACTGCTTTCCAATGAATTCACAGATCTTGAATTTTGTATTCTGGAACCAATAAACAGAGTCTTCAATATAAAAATATAGAGATTGCTTTTGGAATGGGCCAAAAGGCTTCTGTTTCTTGTGGCATTCTTGCAGTAATGACAGCAAATAAAACCTGTTTGGATAATTTTCACAAAATTCAGACTCTCACATGAATTCTTTTAATTCATGAATAAAAATCCAACTTCAGGCTTCAAGTGATTAACCCATAACTCTATAAATAAACCAAAATATCTAGCTCACAGTATTGTTAATGTTTTTTTTTCCCCCTTCGAAAAATAATTACTTAAAGAAAATGTAACAGGATAGCAGAAAATATTCCAAAATGGATAGGACTTAATTAAAACCAGGCAACTCCTGCAGTATTTAGACTGGGAGTCGAGATGGTTCTGTGTTCCAGGCTCAGCTATAGCACTGACTGACTTTGGACAACTTAGCTGGTCTCCTTGCTCCTTATTCAGCTCAGCTGCACAGTTGAGTAAAAAGCAAGTCACAATGACAGCCAGCTGCTGTGCCTAACCTACGCTCTCTGGGGAAATAAATTGAAAAGGAATAGGGAGGGATAAGAACATACTTAACCATTTCAAAACAGTCAATTGCAGGTAGCAAGGAAGTGTCCTAATAATGTGAGCAATCTGAAATTTCACAGTGGGYATCACCAAGATTTTTCTTATTGAACAGCTTTTTAGTCTTGAGAATAGCTATTCTTGTTGGCATTTTCTTGTGAAGTGACAAGGCAATGTTTAATATCTGGCACGGAGATTCTACCCTCTGCACATCCTGTTTTCTCCTTATGATAATAATCAGTTTTTATTTAAAACTGTGTCAGGGCAACACTAAACACTGCCAGTGTTTGGCAGCCTGTGTTTTGTCAATGAGCTATGAGCATTAAAAGTCTGTAACAATATAAAATGTTGTTAAAGTTCCCACTGTCTCTCTGATTAGAAAGGATTTAAACACCATGAGTGAGAGAAGTTTCAGTGCTCCATCACTGGGCAATGACAGGGTTGAGGCATATTAACACAGCAGTGTGGAGAGCACAGTACTGCTGATATTCTTTTTATAGTAGACACCATTTAAACTTTGATAACATATTCATCACCAGATTGCCCTTTAGAAGAGCGATAGCTTGTGTATTTGGAAAGTGGAGTGATACAACCATGCTGAATCCCCTGTTGTAAAGAGAGCAGCCATTGGGTTCCCCTGAATGAAAGGCAGTAGGTAGTTTCTCTCATAGTGTCTTGCAAATGTCTACAGATTTCCTGTATCTCTTGGTCTTTAATTTAGTCACCTATGACTAGTCCAACTGTACCCTAGATAGCTAGGGATAGCTATGCTTCAGCTTGGTCCCTAGATCAATCCTCAATTTGTTTTCTCTGCCATAGGTGTAATTCTGGGACTGTGCCACAATCACAAAATGTTGGGTTTCAAAGTCATTTTTGGAGTAATTGAAGCTAAGCAACACTCCTAGCCTTCACCTCAAACTGCTGCCTAGCACTAAACATGTGTGAATAAATTATTACAGAGTTATTAGTCTTCTAGACTTAAGACCACAGAGGACAAGGCACTGCTGTGGAGCATCTTGCCAGAGACTGATTTAAATGCTGTGAGGCCGCCACATTTTAAAATAGCTAGCGAATGGCTTAAGTGTCGCCATTACCTAATCTTTATTTATATCTTTGAACTGGCAAGCACAAAGGTACAGAACAGAACTCCGCATCATACAGATACAACTGAAAATATAGCATTGCACAAGTACTGTCATTTCAGAAAGAGCTATAAACCTGATTTATTAAACATACTCTGTCAATGTTGCACCAGGGATGGAGCGATTACAGGACCCTGCACATTGTGAGAATGTATAATTATGATTCCTCCTTAAGAAGAAAGAGACACTTTTACAAAATACTCAATATTTTTCTACATGCTGGGCTGTGTAAAACTGATAATGAGTTGAAAATTAAGACTGTCAGCAGTACATTTTACAAATGGGCACAGAAGCCAGTCAAATCCAGAAGTTATAAAGAACTTTTTGTTTGTATTCTTGTGGGAGGGAAAAGGGCTGAGCTGGGTGGTTTGGTTTGGGCGTTTTGTTCACTTGTTTGAGAGGAGGGGCAAGAAAGGGAAGCTTGTGGGGGGAAGAGGACTGATTAAAGCTTTGGAAAGCATCCCTAGACTTCCTTTTACAGAAATAAAAATCTATGCTTTACCATTCTCATACAGTTTAATGACAAAAATAAACTATAAATAGTCAATAGACAAATATCTAAAAACTTTTAACAAAAACTTTACAAATTCCCAGCTGAACTGAGTGGTAGTTTTGCCTGTGCAAGGGCAGAGAATGACATTCACCCCTATAAAAGAGGCCAACACAAAGTTTATGCAGAACTAAAACCCATCAGGAGTTCTGGTTTGAAGGTTACTTGTGATTTGGGTGATGAATGGTTCCTGAACATCTCAACTTGAAAACCTGGAACAGGATTTTCCCAGAAATGTTACTTACCTCTCACATCATATAAATTATCCCTCTTTTCAGTATTTTTAGTTGATTCTGAAAGTATTGTATCACATATACCTCACTTTACAGGTGATAGTAGTGTCATTAGATAAACTAAGTAATTTAGTATTTAAATCACTTGGGCTRTGTTAATGTAAAACCGGTAGAAGAACACTAATTTTGTTAGGGTAGTTATATGAATGAAGAGAGAAAGATTTGGTCCATTCATAACTTAATAAAATGCAAAACAGTTTCACAGAGACAACTGCAACAAGATAAATGTTCTTGGCATTAAGCACAGATGTCCAACTGCTTTGTGAGAAAAAAATCTTTAAATTTTCCTCTGCAAAATTTAAAATATATTCTTACTGATTTTCATTATACTCAGTTTGCAGCCAGTCAAATAGCATTTATTGATTTTTTTTTTTTTTTTGGATGATTGGCAGCATATTCTAACAAGGCCGTAACCGGGCTCTTTTATTCACAGTTGGTGGATATATTCTTCATACATAATCTACGTGCAGTCAGCTGGGCATTTTGAGGAGGAAGATGCTATTCAATGAAAGGATGCCAGAATATATCTCCAAATACTCATGTAATTGGGCATTTGGTCAGATTTAGCAGAAACATTTTGAGAGAGATGGTGAATAACCATGCAACTCACATTGTACGCTGTTTCAGTTACCTCAGATGCAGACCATTGTTCTGAGTGAGAGTGGGGAATTAGCAGCAGATGACAACTAAATAGCTGCCATTTGATTCAACCTGTAAGTGATTAATAGATAGCATCATGGAGATATACTGAAGTAATGTGGTAACAAGCATGAATAGGAAGTGTTACTGCTCTGAAATGGATGGAGAAGCAAAGAGCTTTTGATAGCAATACCATGTGAAGATTTTCAGATTTTCAGAGAAAAACAGATGCAAAACACAATGACTTTCAATACCAATGCCATTATTATTCCTTTCTGAGGCTTGATTCTTATTTTATATGAAGCACAGGTCAGGAGTAATTCCAGTAAAATTACTGAGGTTATAGTGTTCTAAATCAGACCAGACTAGAATTAGGCTCAGTCTTGTCTTAAGTGCAGAAAATGCTCAGGCTAATGTTACTGTCCTGTTATATCTAAGTCAAAGTTGCCAGCTCTGATGTTCATGTTCCTCTGGTATTATGCACCCAAGTTATTTTGTAATATTCTCCTTTACTAAGTATGACCGTCATTTCAAAATGACTCTGACAGGAATAAAATCAAGTAGTTCCTTGAAAAACACATATCCTTTCCCTGAGCTGTGTATTCCTGAGCTGCCTTTTTTAAAATATGGAAAGTAACTGACATTTTCGGAAGTATTTAAGATATAGGAAGAATCATGCAGGCTGCTGTGGGAAAGGAACAATAAAATAAGAATGTTTAAAGAACATCATGAAAGCAGAGTGAGAGAAAATGTGGGAATTGAATCAGTATGGGAGGGTCACTATGGTGAGGAAAATATGGAAAAAGAACATTACCAGGAAATTACTTGCACCAGAACTTCAGACAAGCTAGATAGCAAACATCTTTACTAACTTTCTACTCTGTTTTCACAATATTCATATTCAGGGAAAAAAAAAAGATTCAGTGAACAAATTGATCTTTGTGAGCATATGTAAGGAAAATGCGCATCATTATCTACTTAATAACTCTAGATGTACAGTCTAGAAAGATGTCCAGCATCAGTATATAACAGAAATATGAGTGCATCTGAGGATCAATACATTAATGTTCACAAAATCGTCTTGCTTTCTACAATAATATTTTTATTCTGCTCTTATTCAGTACCTCAGCTGCTGTCATACACTTTGTAATCATAGTGTAGGTGATACCCAAGTTTAATGTGTTTTTTTCTCATCTTTTATATCAGTGTGCTTCTTTGTAGAAATGACAAATCAAAAAGTGATAATAGAAATAATAGAGAAATGAACAAGAAGACAGGAAAAATAATAAATGGGTAGGTATGGAGAGAGGTCTTTCACATTCAAAATTAAAAATCAGAACTGGTGAAAGTAATAGCTGGATGTTGGAACCTTGTGAGGCTCTTATTAGTTTGATGAAAATATAATGATCCCCCAGTCTCTTGCAGCTCTAACACTTTTCAGTGGAGAATGATGTTCATATTATTTCTCTGGCCCACTATAAGTTTGATAATCACTGAACACTTGGGTTTTCTCCAACATAGCATCTATAATAAGATGCAAATGGAATAACATTGTGCTGACTGACTAGATAAACACACATGACAAAGCGTATGGATGGTGGAATGCTACGGTATCACAACAAACTAATTACACCATAGATAAATTTGACCCACTGCATTCAATTACCCACATAATATATGATGGAACTATCTGTTAATTGCTCATTTAGTCAAAAGAACATGTTCATGTTTTTCTTTCTGAACATATTCTTAAATTTACATTGTAAAAGTATAGACAATTCATAGCATGGAGAACTTCAACAAAGACTGATACCAAGCAATTTCAACTTTCAAGTGGAATATGTAAAATAAGCACTACAGTGGTGCTCACAGACAACTTCATATATTTATTTTGAGGGAAACACCACCATGGCATTTGTTCAATATTCAGTTTTCATCTCTGGCCCTAACTCCACAGTTCAAAGCTGTAAGCACTTTATGTGGCTATCTCTTTGTGAACTCAAATGAAATTTGGGGATCTGGTACATTTCCAGCTTTGTTTTCAATATCTGTAAGATGTGTTCCTTTGAGATTATGCGTCTACTTTTCAGTCCCTTAAAAATACATTTACAGGATTCCATGATTTAGAGGAGCTACAAAAAATTAAATAAAGCTGCTTATGGCATCAATGTAAATCAGACTGCAAGTATAAGAATTATTGGAATTTATAGGCTTTCAATTCTTTTTTAGTTTATTAATTTATTTATTTCTGTACACACCTATTTTTGTAACCTCAAAGAAATAAATACATGCCTGTACTAGAATTCCTGAAGCTTATCTGAAGATTTCTGAAGGTTATTATTCCTGGGATTTGTAGCCAAGCAGCTCTGTTGCTTGCTATTAAAGAAGAAAATATTCAAATGATAAATGTTCAACTAGGAAGACATGCATATAAATCCTACTTTTTACTCCCATGTAGTAGCAGAACAGATTTTCTAAAGATGCACCTTATCTCTATTTATCTTCTCTATAATGGTAGAGTTCCCTGGTATACAGAATATTTTTGTGGAAACTCTGCTATTGCATCCTTCAGATACAGTGTGTGAACAACTGGAACACCAAAGTACATGGAAAAACCTTCCATGGATGTCTCAAGGTCAGAAATAAGTGGAAGAGCAAGTTTCAAATTTTTTACATTGGGGGAGGGTTAAAAAGAGGTGCCTTCCATTGATTTGCTGTTCAACATATACAACRATGAATCTATCTGACTTTCTAGAGGGACAAATTGGATTCGGAGCAAAGGAGATTAGTATATAAGAATGAGCGAGAGATGAGGGTTAATAGTGGCAGATGTGATAAGAAAGGTTGTTCTGCCTTTTTGATGTCTTTCTAGTAGTTTCATAGTCCTTCTCTTACTGGAGGTTCTTGCGGCAAAATCTACAGAATTTAAGCTACCTCTGCGGTGTCGCTGGGTGCCAGGGCTGTGCTTGGGTGCACACCCAGAACACTTAGTCATTAATCCCCTGGATGGTCCCAGAGCTCCCCAGCTCTGCACAGGTGAGACAGTGTCTCTGCCAGCACAGGTGAGACAAAGACTGGTTTGAGACAAGGGACTTGCTTGAGATGAGGCAATTGCCTGAACCCCCAGCCCCCTTCACAACAAAGTTTTTGACTAACTCGCAGGAGCTTTCCAGGTGGAGTTTCAGATACCCTGGAGCTACCCAGGCAGCTTCTGCTGTGCCTGGACTGAGGGACATGTTCAATGTGTCGATTAACCCCCTGGGCAGGGAATCAGGCCAGTCTAGGGACTCACCCGACACTTCCTGCTGCAGAACTGACCCAACCATACATAGATAAGACACTTACAAATAGTGGGTAGAAATTGTTCCTGTAGGTGCAGAAATGTTCRTGTAGGACAGTCTTTTGTACACTCCCTCCGGATAGTGACCAACTGTCCTGTTTGAGAGCTTCAATTCCTCAAGCAAGCATTACCCTCTTCAAAAGATCCCCATATATTAGTTTTTTTTTTTTAACAAACTCTCTGTGAGTGTCTGTGTACATGTCTGTATCTGTTTAAAAACGCTCCATCCTTGAGTGTCTGACATAGCCTTCAACTATGCTTTTGTACAGAAAATACAAAAAAGAGCAGAGATGGAACACACACACAAACAGCAGAGACATGACAGTCCTAGTACTACCTTTCTTTATGCCAGAACATTTTCCACCTCCCTTCCCACCTGTGCTCAAAGGAATAACTAGTGTTAAAATGAATGGCAAACAGTGGACCGCAGGTGAAAAAAAGTGTGAAATTAGACTCAGCCACCCTTAAAGGTTTAACGTCATCTTAAGAAAAAAAGAGTTATACTTCTCTCTTATTTCTTAGTTCTCTGAAGAAAGAATTAGTGTCCATCTGTGCATTGGAATTAGCTGATTCTTTGTACTGAACTGTATATAAATAGTACCACTTATTGGGAGTGTGCTGCTGCTGTTGCAGGTCTTTGTGATGATTCCTTTAGAAAGATTATATGGATGAAAAATTCAGCAGATGCCACAGTAAGCTAATCAGCAGAGTCTTTTGTAAGAGCTATTTCATACAAAAGACAAGTTAAATAACAAGCAGTAGTCCAGGAAAACTATCCATAAATTCCTGGAATAAGTTATGACTTTATTTGAGTCACATTCTGATGTGAAGTTGAAAAATCACACCGTAGTCTTATGCAGCAAGGGTAGCTTTCTTGAAGAGATAGACTGATAAAATCACCTTGTTACAAAATTATCCACTGGTAAATTCATTGAACATTTTTTATTCTGTTTTTCCCTTGTAAAACCTAAAGAACACATATAAATGAATGAAAAGTAGTATCTGAAATTCCACATTTTATTTCTTTAATGTTGTAGGATAGACCGTATTTTCCTCCACCAGGAAAATCCCACTAAAACTAATGGATTTGAATGGATACAGTTGTCGGAGGATGCCGGAGTGGGAGGCGGGCCCGAAGTAATGACTGAGTCTCAGTATGAGTATGATCGTTCTCCTCTATTCTAACTTTTACAAAGTATATATAGACAAGCAACAAGCAGGTGTCAGCAATAGTTACATGATTGGCCTACAGCTTCTGTCCACGCGCATAAAGCGGATACATGATTGGTGCAAGGTTGCTGTCCATGAGGTGTCCACAAGGATGAGGAGGGGTCCGCTTTCATATATGGAACCTAGTTCCGAGACTTGTTTACCAGTTTTGTGAATACCTTCTTTTGTAGTGCTCAAGGCCGCTATACGGCCGCTTTCAGCAGGCTTCAGCAGGCTCGCTTGCCTTGGCCTAGATAAGGCCGCTTTCAGCAGGCTCGCTTGCCTTGGCCTAGATTCCTTCCTCTACCCTGAAGAGGGGATTGCTCACCCCAATCAGAGCATGCCCTCTCTCGCTTAACCATTCCTCTAAGTATTCCGCCATCATACAGTAAGTTCAGAACATGGTTTTATCTATTATAGGTTGCAATTTTAGATACATAGTCCAAGAGCTGTAAAATTTCCCTTTTCTGGTAGGAAATTTCCAGTCTAAAGAAATGAAGAATGATTCAGAGCAAAGCTTAGAGTATTTTTACTATTGCAGAACAGCTGGAATTTCATGGTTCTGGTACAGCACATCCTAAGAAAAAACCTTACAGCTGTCAAGCCTTTTTTTTCTAAAATTTGTGTGTTGAATTTGAAAAGTGCTTTCCATTTTCTGAGTGCAGTTGTGGGTGAAGAGAACACAAAACTTTTGTGGTTTGTAATGTTTGCATCTTTATATCTGAAAGACAGAGAGAATGAAAATTATTTACGCTCAGACTGAATTACTGATGGAAAAAAAAAAAGAGAGATTTTTTTTTTCTAGTTCAGTATCCTGATCGTAAAGTGAATGGGAATGCTTCAAGGATGAAACATGCTTCACCATACACACAGGTGACAAATATGAACTTACAGTCACATTTGGACTTAAGTTAATAATCCACATTTCAATAGTTCATCATCTACTTTGCTTTCTAAATACCTATGAAAGTCATGATGGGCTAGTCAAAGCAGCTTATCATTACCTGATATACACAATTTCTTTTCCAACTCATGTTGGCACCTAGATGATGATCCTCATGACAGCTTGATATGCAGTAGATTAGTATATTTCTGTACTGCTCCACTAACAAGGCATCTTTCATTTTTGTCTCTCCCTGTATGTGTACTACTCCATTGAATTGATCTATGCTACTGAATGTGTGTAAGTATTTGGTGCAATTTGTGAATCAATCATTTCTTTGTCATCTTCTGTCATTCAGGCCAGTTACTCTCACTTTTATTATCGAGCACTGCATGCATGTTGGCAAGCTCCTTTCTTTAGAAATCCTATTTCCCTCCCTACAAGTTCTTTGCTTAGATTTCTATTTCCTAAACTACACAGGCAAATCTTTTTTTGTAATTCAGACTTGCAGAACCTGAATCATTTTGTTTGCCCTCTGCTGTACCTTTTCGATCTCAACAATGTACTTTTATATGGAGAAGAATAAAATTGCATGCGATAAAAAAAAAAAAATTAATTCAAATTTTAAACCATTATCTGGGGACCAGCATAAAATGCATTATTAGCAGTGTATTTCTATTTTGAAGCCAGTATCGATTGTGAGCTGAATTCAGCTCTCCCTGACTGCAATAAAAGTAAATGGAGTATAATGGACCTAGGTGTTATGTTGTACAGGGCTTTTCAAGTTAGATTTTGTCTCACAGTCAAAGGAGCCTGATGGGCATTAGTATGCTTAAGATTTGCAGTCAATGCAACCTCTAACAAGAGATTGCAGGTCCAGCCAAGAGAATCTGTGCAAGCTTGAAGCAATTCATTGGATATCTATTGTAGACACCAGCTGGAGCCAGATGTCATTATTAATAGTAGGTTGTAAAGATGCTACACGTATGCAAGGTGTTTCACGGAACAAATTAAGTCAAGGGAGTTTAAATTGTAAGATTCTCGTATCACTTGAGCTACGTAGGTCCTTGGAGTTGAAATTTAAGTTTGTGCTTAATATTAATCACATTTCTGAATCAGAGCCAAATAGCATCCAGAATTGTGGAAAATGGTAGCAACCTAAAAGAAGAGAAAAAAAGGAATGAAGGAAAAATACAATGAGATTATCTTGCCACTATTCTTATTTCAGTCTCACCCCTTCCTAAATATTGTGATCTTATTATTTCACTAAAATAAGAGAATCTGTGGTGTTGATGAATACATCCCATGATAACACAGTATAAACACTGGATCATCTGGCTTTAGCCTACTCTACTAGCTGAACAAATTAAGGGTTGTGTTCCAACATAGAGTGATTTGATTCATCTATATCTTAAAATGAAATATTGAGTATAACCTATACTTTATTATTATTATTWTTTTTTTTTCATTTGAGACAACAGTACCATTAGATGGCACTCTGGGTAAAGTTGAAAAAACTTCATAYTTTGCAATGCTATTGCGACTTAAGTATTTAAACAAAACAGAGTAAAGGAGAAGATAGCAAATATGTCACCAAATGAAAAGAAATTCATATTTGTTGTATTTTAACAGTCCATAAAGAGTGCTAAAGAATAATTTAGTTATTGCACTTGAAACCAATATTTTTCACCACCTGTAAAGACTTTTTTTTTTTAATATTGAGATATACTAATTTGTTCTTTTTCTAATCTTAGTTTAAGCTTTCTAAAGGAAATATTAAGGAAGGAGAAACATGTAGAATGTCAACATCTAATAATGTAAGGTAAGTATCTTACAACATGAACTTTTGATGATATTATTCACTGCCTCAGAAAGCAAGTTACCTCTTGGATAGGCATGATCATCTTACACGTATTTTATCTGAGAGGAAAAGCCTGAAAGAGTTTTTACAGGAGAGCTTGACTGTCCTGTACTTTGCATGTAAAAGTATTTGAGTACAAAGAAAACATGTTCTTGAACGCATGTTCTAAATTGTTTTTTTTATCTGCTAGACGGAGGTAGTCACCATGTGAAAAACAAGCAAGTAAAAATTCTGAAATTTAAAGCAGTCAGTTATCTTAGGGGAACATTTTGCTCCTAGAACTTCCAGGTTTCTTTTCACCTGTGTCTACCACTACAGTCAGTCTGTAGGTTAGTGGACACTGACACAGTAGAACATTTAAGAAAAGATACACAAAAGAAAAGTTTAAAAACATAGTCCTCTGGTTCCAAAATTACCCTCAGATAAACTTGGGCATCCATGAATTTAGTGGAGCCCTGTGCAGGTACAGAGTACACTGATGCAGAGTTGAGTGACAGCCTTAGCAATGAAATTATTATCTGAAAGGTTTTGTATGCAAATTTAGATTGCTGTAGTAAGACAGCCTTACACTTTGGAGGTTTAAGTCTACTTTCAATCTGTACTTAATAACTTGTTTTCACCCAGTATTCCAAAATGTAATAACAGCTGTAGGGTTAATCTCTAGACACCTCTATCCCAAGTAAAGCATCAAACACGTTGTAAGAGAATGCTGTGAATTCTAAATTAGACTTTTTATCATGAACATTAGCTAATATGCTTCTATCTGCTTGGTGCTGTGAAGAAGAGCAAATGAAAATTAAAGGGCTGGAAATGTCCTCCAGTATGCATCTGGGGAGGAAAATATTCTCATCATTCTCCTGCTGCTTCAACCGTGTGAAGCTAAGTTATTCTAAAATAACATTTTGGAGGCCCTCCAGATTTTTAGGGGCAAATTGTCAAATGATTTCTGTCACATGGACCTTCCTGTGCTGAGGGGTTCCTGAGTAAATCTTTGGTAATTAATGCTGGGAAAGTAACATAAAGTCTCCTAAACATAAGATGAAGAAATATTTAGCTTGAGAATACTACTGGCATTCAGTCATGACATGGGATATAACTTTACTAGTCAATAGTACTGGAAGATCAACTGATGTTTCAAAACTAGTCCCTGCATTTTATACCTTGTTTCTACCACCACTGTTTGCAAATATTACTTTCTTCTCCTTTCCACCCTCCAGTATATTGCCACAAGAAATCCCCTTCTACAGGAATGAGGTTTTTGTTTGATATATTCAGCTACAGGTTAGAAGCTACCTGTTTTTCTGCACGTAGTCTTCACAAGTTCTGGCCCACTCATTTACCTGCACTGTGGAGAATTTTATAATTCTCCCACCATTTGGGGGCTACAGGCTACGGCCAAGTCTATCTATAAGTCATTCCAGAAAATCCAGTCGAGCTCTGAGGCCCACTGCTGTTTACTGTGTAATCCTGCACCAAGTAAATTGGGTAGTAAAGCAATTTAACCAAATAAAGAGAAAAATATTTAAAGAGCAAAGTTTTTAAAATGGCATAACTTTCAAACATTCACCTCACTGGATTGCTTTCTTGGTTATAATCTAATAAAATATAACTTCTCAGAGACTGATTCTTCCAAACAACTGCCACTGAAATAGTACCCTTCTTTATTTGCAGTAGTCTCTTTGACATCTTTTGTGCATACTTCTTCTTGTTTTAGCTGTTACCAACTCTAAAAGATTTGATTAGAGGTAGTTTTTCATCAGCTATTTGTCTTTTTTATTGTTTATCCTTCCAGTCAATTAAACTAGACCAATATTGTCAGTTCAGGAGGTGTTTCAACAACCAGTTCCATAAAAAGCTTTTGATTTAAATTTCTCTATGAAATTTCAGAGTTTCCTTTGAAATAAGGACTGTAGTCTCCAAACATATATACTTATTTGTTTGATGCTTCAGGACTTCTTCAATAGTTGAGTGAAGTAATTGAACCGTTATCAGCCTAAAGCTTTACATGTACTGTTTGTCTGCAAAAGACAGCCCTATGAAATATCAATATTTTTCAAGTTAAAATAAAAAAACACTTAAAACAGTATTTGTTCCTATTTTTTCAGAGCTACCTTTCATGAATACAAAGATAAATACAAAAAACAGAGAAAAAGTATCTCTTACCTGTGTGCTGGGACACAAAATGATACATTATACCTAGTTTCAGACAGAAAATTTGGTGTTGTTTCCTACTGAAGTTGACTTAAATGAGACAACACAGAAAGCTAGAATGCTTTGAGCCAAATGTTCACTACAAGATCCCAATCCTGTTGACTGTGAAAAGAAGGCAAATAGTATGAAGTCAGCTTACCTCAAATTTCCATGAAAGTACAGTAGAAAGGGATGCATCTGAACCACTTCCCACAGCCTGGAGAGCAAACCAGCCATGAGATCAGGATTGCTCGTCTGCAAAACTCGAGATGCATGCCGATACAAAGGCCAATTGGAAGCTGTTAATAGTTTGCCTAAATTAAAATGCAGAACCAACAGCTAAGCCCAGATTATGGAGAGGTTAAAATGGCCAGTGGGACCAGGTGGGTGCCCTGCCTTTGGGTTCAGGGCATACAGTTGGAGGTTGTCTGCAGGACATGGCACAGTGGTTCGCAGTTTGCTGTGCATATGCTTCTAACTACTGACTGATACTTCCAAACATTTTATTTTTTGCTTTTCTTCAACTTCTTGTAGTTCACACATCTTAACTCCTCTTTTCCATGTTGATGGGTATACTAGGAGGTCATGGATATGCTAAACAATCCCCTCCTAGTATCTTCAGGAGAAGGGCAACTGTTTATTATACCTAGTTGTACGGAGAGAACTGTGAACTAACAAACTGGGGATGTCACAAAACTTTACACCTACACTACATAGGAATTCAAATACTATAGTTTTCTACTATGCACTGTAAAAACAGTGGACATAACAGTGAGTTATCAGTTAATGTAAATATACCTCATTGTCTTTCTCATAATCCTGAATGGAACTATAAGAGAGTTGTCATGATATGGTAGCCATTTACTGCCTAGTAATTCTTTCTTAGCCAGATAACATTATTATTATTATTATTATTATTATTATTATTATTATTACATAATAGTAGGTATTACTATGTAATACTAGGTTTTATTGTCTAACAAACAGTATTTCTGTTTACCTGTAGTACCTGTAAATAGACTTTCTCAAAAGGAAGAATTTTATTCCACAACAGAAGTCAAGGTTTTGAATTTGTTTTCATGTTGTATCAACAAAAAAAATCTACAAAACAAAATGTGAGAGAAATGTAAATAAAGTCTAAAATATCAAAAAGTCTAAAAAAGCAATGCACACTCAAATGATCAAGTGAGCCACTAATGACCTTGATTATCATACCAGGCAGCTCCCCATTTATTTCCTGCAATATTCCTTGCTCCTTCCTTTTTCTTAGACTGGCACAAATATGAGAAGTTGTGACAGTGATAACATTAGCATGAATTCTGTAGCAGCGTTCTTGGAAAAGAGTACAGATGAAGCTTTCTTCTGCTGCTATCTCTCCCCAAAATATTTTCTGTATATGCTAATTAGCCAACCAGCTGGGAGGAATATTGATTATGTTTGGTTGGTCAACCAAGAGTTACCTAGAGAGCCCTGATTGACTGACCAGCAGGAATACACAGGCAGACTGGCTAGCCAGCTGAGGTCTGAGCTGCCTCCAAGCTACTGAATAGTCCAAACAGCGCATACGGTCTCCTAGCCATTAGTGGGCCCAGAAATTACTTTATGGATGGATACAGTTTATAAGGAATGTAACACAGGCTATGCCTCCATCTAATAAGTAGAGCGATGGAAACAGATGTTAAGGGACTTGGCTAAAGAAACAGATGGAGAAGAAAACAAAAATCTTATGCTATGTCAATATTAAAATTTACTGCAGTTCATGAGGAACAGATCTATAGAGCAAAACAGATGGTACTGAAGATCCAATATCCTACGTCTGCATTTCAGTGGGGTTCTTCAGATTAGCTCTTGTCTGGTCCTATAAGATGAATGTCCAATAACACCAGGGATGCATTAGGTGTGCATCTTCTGCTTGAGTTACATCTAGGAGGAATTCAGTATGTGAGCTCCAAACCTGCTCTGTGGTGCAATCTGAAATCCAGTAACTGGGAGCAATCAGTAGATTTGATCTGAAAGTGCACACCTAACCTCAACTAACTGCAGATGCATCCTTAGACATCAGGAACTGCTCGTTCCTTTTTCTCCGTTTTGTCCAGTGCTCCTCAGCTGTATATTCACAGTGTGTTCAGTGTTGCTGAGTATTTAGCATACTAGTATTGACTAATGCAATATTTTCTTTTGGGGGTAAACCCATTAAGAAATAGTTCAGTCACAAAATGAAAAATCATTTACCAGGATATCTGTACATCTTAAAAGTCTAATTCTTGCTTCAGATAGTTGCTATAGATCCAGACTGAGGAAAGAGTGGCTGAAAATTTTTGTTTAGTGTCATGACTATTTGTTTCCTCATGATGTATGGAGTCCAAGATGTGTAGGTGTTCCCTTCCACATAGACTAAATAAGATCTGAGCCCTAAGATACGGAATGGATCAAAAGTTTCAATAGCTTTTGTTGAAAATTGCTCTTTCCTCAAACAAAAGGATTCTTAGAAAAGGGCAGCTGTTGACAAAGTTCCAGTTTGATATTTTCTAAATATATTCCATTTTTGGAGCTGAAATGGTTTTGAAATTTCAGTTGATAAATATGGTTCATAAAGATCATGCTAAACCCTTCTGATCAATGCATCTCAAACATTTTTCAAATATTTGGTCTAAATAGTCACAAAGATTTCTCCCACTTTGCAACAGAAGATATTTTCATCATCTTTAGTATTTTTGTGACTAGGTATTTTCTGCAATGCTCTAATTTGGGCTGTATAAGAGTTGCAGGAGCTGAGCAGATCTCAGTATCTGTATTGATCTTTCTACCTAATGTACTCACTTAACTTGCTTATCACTGTGGTATTGTAATGTTTTATAAACTGTGAGTAAACATTTTGAAGGATATCTATATCTTTCTCTCCATGCCCAAACAAGGAACTGCTCTTAAATATTTTTTTTTCCTACCTTGGATTTTAAGGAATAAAATAGATTTATGCTGAGAAGTGAAGAACTAGGTAAAAAATTTAAGTTATATCTTTAAAGCTGAATTTAAAAAGATTTACTATGCTTTTAATCTCTTCTGGGGGTGAGAGGACCATTGCCATGAAAGATATAGTTCATGAATGGAAAATCTCAGCCTTAGAACTGACAGCCCATTCTTCTTCAGCTAATTAGCAATTGTGGGAAGCTATGACTTTAGAAAGTCATATTTTTCAGGTAGTGTGGGCCAGCCTCATAGATGAAGTTGAAAATAAGGACAGAGTCCTTGAATTAAAATAGGAAGGCAGGACACAGACCTAGGGAGCACTAGATGCTCACAGCAGCTGGTATTATTGATTAAACACACTGAAATATTTTGAACCAGCTGACACATATTTTCAGTTGAATGTTACGGCTCTGTTATAGGTACCACTGATATTAAAGTCAAAAAAAGGCTGCTTGTGCTGTAAAGGAAAGTCACATGAAAGAAAATACTGCAAAATTGGCCAATGGTAGTCCTTTAAGAAACAGAAACTTGAAAAAAAAAAAAACCCTCAAATCCACTTGAAAAGAGTCTTAAGTTCTTTTTATTTTGCTGATAGAAAAGCAGCTTTTATTCTAGCATATGTAAACTGCGAAAACAAAAATCAAACCAAACAAATCATAACAAAAATCAAAACAAAAAAGTCAAAACAGACTTGTTCTGAATTTGTCCTCCTCAGCTTGAGCTCATTTTTACTGCTAGCTGGCACTTGAAGTGAAGATGTAGATTTTGCAGTTACGGCATGGGGGCAGCTGATGAAAGTATGGAAATAGGTTTAGACAGCTAGGAGTAAAATGTAGAATGTGGATAGATACACTTCTTGAAAGATGTTAACAGAGGAGGAAGAATAAAATAGAGAGAAAGAATATTCAGTGAATTTTCTATTGTGTTTATTCAGTTAGTAGCTGATAGACAGATTCACATTAGGAAAATGAATTACTTAACTTTACTCTTCTAATGGCAAAAATGCCTTCTGACACTCATTTTCCATAGAGCAAAACTGTAGGTCTGGAATTAAAAAAATGAAATTTTTTATAGAAGGAGCGAGATTCATTCCACCTAGCTTTACCATAGAAAAGCTTGGTATTCAGCCTAAGTCAGTTAACAACAGAGATAAGGCAATTCATTCCATCCTGTTGTATCTGTATTAGAACAGGAGGTATCACCATATGGAGATGCCTACTTATGTCTGTTGATTGTAGGAGGAAAAGGGAAGGCTATCTTAGAGTAGATGACTACTCTTTATATAGAAAAGGCAAGATGAACCTGGATATAAGTTTTCTGTAACAACAGGAAGAGAATGCACCTCTCTAAGGTTTACAGAAAAACCTTAACCCTTAGGATAGTCTCCCTTTTGCAAGGATAGCAAAATAAAGAGAAAATAAAAGCTCAAGAAAGAACAGAAGAAAAAGCAAAGAGAGGAAAAGACYAGAGAAAAGCAAATGAGTCAAGGGGAATGTTTATCTTTCTTATCCAAAAGAGTTTATATCCAGTTGTTGTTTAATGTTTTTATTTAAGTAATATTGGTCTCTACCTGAGTCCTATGCACTACTGCCTGCAAGCAGACCTGACCCTGACAGCAGCTTGCAGCTCCTTGCAGTGCAAAGCTCTGCATTCAAAAAAGAAGGATATATTTTTTCTGTAACCACTGTGAACTGCTCTGCCACCACATCTGAGTGTATGTTAGATTTTTACCAAGAAAAGCACACAGAGCTAATAAGAACATTTTCATGAGAGGGAATCAGGCAAAAAATAGACTATAGAAGATCAGTAGGCAGAAAGGAAAACTGAGGAAAACAGAAGGAAAACAGGATGTTCAGGAAGCAGGTGCAACGTATTGAACATCTTTGTTAACCGTCTCCCCTGTTCCCCGTTGTCCTGACTTTGCTGGGCAAATCTGAGTTCCTAAATTTCCCTCACAGTTTCAGTCTTCAGCACCAGCTCTGTACCTTCTCTAGTCATTCACCCCAACTGAAAATTCTCATTAGGAATATTAACTTGAAGCTAATGATTAAGGTGTATACAGTATGATGCACTTTCAGTTAAGCATACTTGAAATAACTGTAAACAAGTTAGCTCAGTATAAGAGTTATTCTGGATGTATCAGTGCAGGTGTGAACTGAGAACACTAACACAATTCAATATGACTAGTTTTTTATCTAAGTTAATTTATTTACATTTAATCCTAGTATTGTAGTATCCTACACTACACTACAGAGCACTGTATGAACATAGCACTGTGGTCCTGCACCCAGAGGCACAGACTATGTCTTTTTTCTGGCAGGGATGTCCAAGATCAGTCACAGACAGGATCTGATTATTGAAATAAAGCTGTTAGTACACACTTTCCATCCTGGATGTATAGAGTTAGGCATCAACATTCATAATTTAAAAAAGCTGATATGTGACTTTGTTTTCAAACATCCAGAGGAAATTAAATTTCCAGTGAAATAATGATGTTAAGCAATCGTTTCTAGATAGCTACACAAATATAACGGATGCTAATACTCACCTGAATACTTTTTTCTGAATAATTTTCAACTACAGAACTATATTGACATAAATACCTATGACATCTTCCCTGCTCATGCATAGTGCTATAAATCAGACTTCAATTAAAATTAGGACACTCTTGAATTAATATTAACAGGTACTCAAGAATTGTTTTGACTCTTATTTATGAGATGCTAGTTAGGAAAGAGGAGGTCCAGAAGGTGATTTGGACTATTTGATAACCTCTTACTAGTAGAGTTATCTTACAAAAGATCATGATCCTGATTTTAATCTCTTTTAAAACTCCCACTGAATTCAACAATGAAAAACTAGATACACAGCAAGATCATCATTAGCAAAGTCTGTATTATCTGCTTCCCAGTTACATTTGTTAAGTAGCAACACCTAAGAATCATATAGTACATCTGGTTCTTGTCAGAAGATAGCTAATTGAAGTGAAATTCACAGAAGATGAAAAGTAAGGTTTAATTAAAATTATTTATATGAATTTGTTTACTATTTTATATTATTTATAATTTATTCATCAGAATTTGGCAAAGTTTTTCATAAAAAAAATACTTGTATGCTTCCTAATACAACAGATCTATAGACTAAAGAATTCACAGATTTTGATTCATTTTTAAAACTTACATAGTTTCTATTTATGTGTTAATTTTAATCAATAAAAATAATAATAATTTGGTAGGAACATGCTGAGTTTTATGACAGGCGTTTACTTCCTTTTAACATATGTAGATTTAATGAGAACAAAAAAAGATGGTATTGACATAAACTTGAGCAAGAATATAGAGAGTAGAACTTTTGTTTCCTAAAGCCCATTTCTCTATTGTTTATATTTATATAAATTAACAGTAATAGTCATTGTAAAGGTTGCAGTCATGAGCAAAGCGAATTTGATTCAGCTGCTGCTAGTCTTTTACAAACACAGAACTGCTAATTGAAAAGCTGATTATGATGACAGAGCRATGAGAAGCACATTGGGCAGAATGGCATAAAAAGCACAAAACACCTATTATAAACCAGCTGGTATCCTTTGAAACTAGAAGACTTCTTTCCTGGATAAAAGCTGGGATACTAACATTATCTCTCAGACTGTCGGCCATTTGTTTTAAAGCCAGAAACCTCAATGACAATAGAATGGACTTTAAACACTCACAGCAGAATAGTCCAGAATAATAGGGCAGAGGTTTGCTTCGTCTATGTTGAACTTAAGGGAAACATTGAATAAGCAGGAAAATGGGAGGCAGGATGAAATGATATTAAAAGCAAAGAAAGAGAAGTCATCAAGCGAGAACTCTACAGTTGTCATTAAGATTTTGTCAGGATGCTGATTTGTGGCTGAATCAGGGAAAGGTCAGCTGAGCAGGGATTTGAAATATCTACATCTTTGATTCAGCCACTTGTGAAATTTCGTCCTGAGTTGCAGTGGAAGTCTGTGCCAAAGCAGGACCTAGCTCCAGGTTCTCTAATACGGTGTGTTAACTACTGGATCAGCCTTTTTCCCCCAGCATGCCACCCTACTGTCTAAATAATCCCATAGCACTATATATGAGAGAAGGAGTAGAAATTAATATCAAGTTATTTTTCTTTATATACTTCATGGGGATTAAAGAAGGGTTCATAACTTAGAGGCTGTAAATAACCCATCATAAATATTTATTTTAATATAGTTCAATACAATATTTTATTTTTATAACTTTTATTTTATTTTTATAACTTTTAAGTCCGATATAATTAAGAGGGGAAAAAGCAAAATTATAGCTGTAATATATAGCCATATTAGAGGCTAACTTCTACATATATCTGAGCTGAAGTACTAGTTCTTGGTATAGCTTTCTGAACTTTCATCTGAAAGTTTCTTGTGACTATCTCCTCAGAGGAAAAAATTCACTTAAATCTCCTAGCAAGATCAAAATCTTTCTTTTCACAGGGTCATTAATGCTACTTAGACATAACCTGCCACAAGAAGAATCATATGACCATTGCAAATATTCTTATAAAGCCACAAATATCCTTCATTTCCATTTGTCACAAATCAAGCAGATATATTCTGAGCACTTTCATTTCTATGAAAAAATTATTTTTCCCTGATAAACTTCACATGAGAATATTTGCCAGAAGTAATTACAATGTTATGCTAAACAATTGTGAACGATAGCTATATAGATATGAGAAAATGCAATTAGAACACATGGTGAAATTTATGTAGGATTTATAAACCAAAGAGCATTACATTTTGATATGTCATTTGACACAGTTCTTGCTTATACAACTACAAACTGATAGTGACATAGAATTTACTGGAATTACAGAAAAATAAAACAGATCGCATAAGCTAAGCCAGAATCAAACCTTACATTCAGTGTCTTCTGGTTTAACTTTCTACCATTCATTAATACTTTAATACTTTTGTGTCACCCCACAGTTTCTCTGCACTGGACAGTGCTATGGCAATTATGAGATGCAGTCAGTTTTCCTGAGAAAGGCAGCCCAATTTAATATATAATCATTCACAGGGGAGCATGTAATATTTTAACATCCCATAATTTCTCAATAATATCTATTGTTATATCARAATTACAAATTATGGAATCAAAGAATGCATGTCCGAGTACATTGCCCCTGTCTGCAGGTCCGTTGTTCCTCGCTGTGATTTTATTGTTGTTTCAAAACATGTCTTTTTCCAACTCACCACGTGAACTACTCTGGACAATACTGTCTGCCTGAGCACTGTTCTTGAAATATCTTTGATAAAACTTGTGTGTGCATCTGCCCTCACTTCTTCTGTTCTCCCCAAGGTTTTGTGAGAACTACTGAACTTCCAGTTCTGGGCTTGATTTTTTCAGGTCTGCTTGACATACCCATAGAGCATAATCCAGGTATGGAGGAGGTGACTTGGACCCAGTTGATCCAAATTGCTGAGATTGTCTCCCTCCTCCAGCTTGTATTGCCAAGCCTGGAGAAAGCCTCTCAGGGCAAACAGCTGATATATCTTTTCCTACATCTATTCTACTTTCATACAAAGCAGTTTTAAGAGACCAATGGCAAAACGGATGAGCTAATGGACCAGCTAACTGACCTGGGAGCTGAAATAGTTTCTTAGGGAGATATAAAGCTTGATGAAATGAATTTGGGGGGAACAGCTGAATTCTTAGTCCTTTTGAAAGAATTAGTGCGCTTAATTCAGGTACCTTAAAAAAAATGCTTGATTTACAAGTATCTTATTTTGTTTCTATGAAATCTCTGAGGATGTCTGACAACTGAGCTAAAGAAATATATCATGGCTGTACACCCAGAAAAGAAAATAGCTGTTTAAACTTACCAATGATGATCCAGTTTTCTAACCAAGATATCTTTTTCTAGCATCGAATTTCATGACATTATGCATGATATCATGATAAACTTAGAATTAATGCAAACCTCTTGATCGAACATTTTTCCAGAGACATCTTTTATTCTGTTCTTGATGTAGGCACAGAGTGCCAAAGTCTAATGAAATTTGATTGAACTTTGATTAAGTTAATTGTATAGGGCTTGCAAATGCTATCCTGGATAAGAGGCCAGGATCTGTTACTTTCAGTGGTGTCAAGACACTTGACAAATTTGTTCAGAGTAACTCTGAAAAAGAAAGAAAAAAGGGAAAATTGTTTGTAAGCTCATTCTCTAGAGAGAATGTGAAATCTGGATTTTTGGTTTTTGGAGAGGTGGGCCTAGTCTCTAAATAAAATTAAATCTAAAACATTCATTTGTTAAGTGACAAATCTGCTGAACTCTGTTCAGTGACACCAGAGGAAAAAAATCAAGAAGACGGTAAGATGGTAAGAGACTTGAATTTATGCCTTGTGTTTCATAATTTTCCTCTCTTTTTGTAAAAAGTGCTGAATTACTAGTGCTATGCTAGTAAGATCAGTTTGGTCATCTGAACACTCACTTTGCTATTTAATAAATTACTTAATAAATCAGTAAATTTCATCACAGTTTCATTTATTTAGCTGGCCAGTAATTAATTGATATGCAAGCAAGCAACAAGCTAAAGGATGGTGTTGGCACAAGCAAAAATGTATGAAAAATGGCAATGGATACAGTTAGGCAGAAAATGGAAAAAAAAAAAGAGAGAGGTTTCTAGTCACTAGTATTCTGAAACAGTATGTCAGTATAATAAAGCGGCAAAAAAATCCTATCTACTTTTAAGACAAAGATTGACCAGTTTGTATAAGGTCATATTGGACACATATCACCCAAAAGTTACTCCCATGCTAGAGTTTCCATGTCTTTATTCAATAGATCAAAATTTTGTTAAAAAGCAAAGAAGAGGTCAGCATATTCCCAGTGGTCAGGGAAAAGAGCTAAACTGTACTCTGTTAGAGTCTGTTACTAAAGAGGGGAAAGTTCTTCAGTTCTTCTTTAATAAGGCACCTCTGCAAACATACATTGTTCCCAAAATTGCAAAGAAAGACGCTAGACAGTGATTTAGAGGATGGTCCGTGATTGTTAGTATGGTACTCAGAAGGACTATTATTTTTCAATGGTTTTGTCCAAAATATCAAGTTTATTACAGTTACCTAAAAAAATGACCTTCTGTTAGTATTTCAATTCTGTATTTAGCCAACTGCTAATAACTGACAGAACAATAATACTATACTGTAACTTCTAAGTTAAAGCTGGGTGATGGATGCCACAGAAAGGTCCCTTTGGAGTATGTCTTCCAGAGGAAGGTTATGCATATTATGAATCTAATGTTCTCCAACCCTGACTGTGCTTCATTCCAGTGGCTGGAGAGTTCCTGAGATGTAAGCATTATACCCACAAAGGAGTTTGTTTCTGCTTCCACTCCAAAGCAGGTCAATAATTGAATAAGGCAGCAATTACACTGGAGGTTTCAGGTTGTTCGACCACTTTTGAAGATGCATTTGCTGTAAGCAATTACAGTCATCACAGATTACAATTTTCATTTTGCTTTTCACAGGTAGGTACAACATTGCTATTCGGAGAAGGTAGTCTCTGAATATTGAATGAGAAATATTCCCAAAACAGTTTTTCTCTCATCAAGCTATAAGGAAGCTGAAAGAAAGTCATATCCCTGTCAATAACCAAGACTTTGTTTTTACAGCCTGATAGGAATATTTGATCCTTACAACAATTTATCTGATGAAGGAAGAGCAGAAAACAACGTATAATAGGGTTTATGGCATGGTCATCATTTCTGTCAATGTGCATTCTTTTGTTATTTGGCAATGATATTGTGTTTTCATGTCAAAGCAAAAAAGGTGGAAATTCAATTGTAAATAAGATTATGGAACACTGTTTTACATTTTTTAATCTCATGTCTATTGTTCTGAAGGAATACATTTTATCATTCATTGTCTATGCACATTTCTTTACTGTATCATTTTATAAGCCTTAAAAAGATATATGACACAGTAGAGGCCTTAAATATCAGTATGTTTGGTGAGAGTAACAGAATTTGGAAAAAGAGGTTACTATACAGGTGAAATGGCAATTACAGTGTATAAGAAATGTGAGAGAATGCAATCAGTACTTCAGGCAGAGGTTTGTTGTGTAATGAGTCCCAAGTAGCACTGATCACCCTCTCACATGAATAACTTTCCTGATGCCACCGTGGTGAGCAGCACTAACAAGAACCAGCTGAGGATATGCACGCTCCCTGCCCCCTCGTCTCAACGTTCAGTTCTGCTCCTGTGGCCTGTAAAGCACCCTGATACATCACACCTCCCAGGAAAAAAAAAAAAGTGACTGCAAGCTCCGGTTAAATCTGCTCATCTCTAGTCTCTCCTGGGAGCAATGCTTTTAATCACTGGGACAGGAGGAAATGTTCTTTTAGTAACATGCAGAGTATATATTTGAAACGGAAGTTCATATGCTACCTGGAATGGGTGGTGGGAAGTAGCAGGGGCTTTTCTAAAGATTGAAGCTCGTGATTTAGAACAAACTAGAATCTGAGGGCACAAAAGTGAACCAACACACAAAATGGGCCTGGGTTTTTTGTTTTTTTTTAAATGCTGGTTTTTAATTACACAGAATTTTAATACAATTGTACTTTTCATTCTGGTAATGATTTGCCACTGTTTTTTTTTGTTTGTTTGTTTTTGTTTTCTTTTGTTTTTGTTTTAATCCTTTCCTGACACGTACTATTTTGGTATAATAAAAGACTTTCAGTACATCAGTCTTTGTACACCAGGAGTGAGTGAATACCTGCTCAAGTTCTCTCGGTTTCCTTAACAACTCAAAGAGCTCTGTGCAAGAAGGAGATTTCTAATCAATTGTTGCAACATGAGAGTCTATTGGAAGAAAGGCTGAAAAAGAGTACAGTTAGCCATAGGTTTATTTTTTTAAGTTGTCTGAAATTGAAATCTGTTAACACGTGACCAGATTAGAAAGTCCAGCTGAGAAGCATTCAGTGCAAGTTAGATGTGTGCGCATCAACATCCTAATCCCATACCAACCCACAAAGATGAGGCAGAGAATGCTGTGGTGCTCCTTGCACTGTCTGCCAAGGGTGGCCAGGGTGAGGTCCCACGCTGGCTTTGAGGTTCTCTGAGCCATGTCTCCTCCACCAGTGGCTAAGGACTTCACCCTGTGATATGCATACCTCAGTATGCCTCTAGGTCAGCTTGAGCATATCTGTTCACTAGAAAAGCAGAATGAACAACCACAAGTGTTTGGCCTCACTTGCCTTCTTCTCCTGTCCTTCCAAGTAGTTAATATCCTCTTACCTGTGCTAGTTTACCTATCCAAGCCAGCAAAACTGTAAAAGTGGTAACCGCTTACCCTGCCACAACCAAGGCTATTTGCTCAGTCGTTCTCCTGATGTGCACAACAGGAGTGGGAAGAGGATGAGAGCTGAAAAGTTTCATTTACCATTTTGTGTCTGCAGTAGCCTTGAAGATAACTCTCCTCCCAAATTCAAATTCACTTATTTTTGTGACTGCTTTAAACTATTAGTTTCTGCTCATGTACCATCACGCACATCCACCTCGTCCTACCTAAATTGCTAATTAGTATTAGAAATGTATGAGTCATTCATTATTGACTGTGATTCACATTACTTTTAAGTGTTTGCCCAGTTTTAACTGTACATATTTCTTTTGATTAAATCTCTGAAAAAATAATAAGAAGCAATAGTCCAACAGAAATATTTCTGAATAACAAAAGCCAGCCACATGAAGGACAAACACTAGGGGTTAATAGGATTTTGACTGTTTGGATTGATTGAGAAAGTCTCCCAGGTAATGCTTTCTAATTCAGTCTGGGTGGTGGAAGGGTGTTTTTTGAACAGTAGGCTTTGATTTTCTGTTGTCTTGTTCTTATGAATTCGTTTTGTACTTCATATTAAAAAAAGGCCAGACTCATTAAGCCTGAAATGTGTCCTCTTTCATTGCTAAAACACGTTTTAAAATAGTAAGTGTAATAGAAGCCTAACACAATAAACAGGTGTACGAACAAAAGCAAATTCACAGTACTGATGATGAATGCTAATAAAATGAGCTGAGACTGAAACATAGCCAAGATAATACAATAGTGGAAAAAAAGATAGAATTTTCAAATAAAATTYTGTTCAGATCTCTTCATGCTTTTTTGTCATTTATCTCTGTGGGCAGAAGCATTTTCTTTCTTAGACTTTACACTTACAGTACAGGGTTTTACTTTTCTACCTTTAGTGCTAAATAAAAACTAAAATGACTTGTCACCTGTATAACATTAGTTTAATTTCTAGGTAATCAGGGAGAAGCACCTAAGCATCTTAATTCTGTCTCAACCACCAAGTCATCCAAAGTCCCAATCAGATCTGATGCTCTTTGTGAATAGCTATTAGGCAGATTTATAAAAGTGAAGTATTGTCACATTATTCATGTAAATAGATTTAGATCTGCAATACCAGATAGTCTCTTTCACACTTACATATAAAGATAACACATAATTCAAAGTATAAAATAGTTTAATTTTCCACTGGGCTCAATCTGGAAGTCTAAGTTTGGGTAAATGTAGTACACAAATCAAAATTCAAAGGCTGTGAACTGASATAAATCAAACATTAGGAAGGTCAGAGAGTTTCAAATGTCTCAAAACATCTTGTGGTGTCCAATGTTTTCAACTATTACTGGCATTTCAAAGGTGACTGATTATATTCAATGTATTCATAGTGGGCAATAATAGTGGATCAGATGGTAGTAAATACAAAAGAGCCAAGATTAATCAGACACTGGCATCACACTGTTGTGTTTTAAGATCATATGGTAGTTAGTATATAGCCATAAAGAAATATTACAATAAGCGTGACAGATTCTAATTTCTCAACAAGCAAACCTAGAGTCTTTGCATTTTTGTTAATGCAGTCCTTTACATTCACATCAGAAGGACAGAAAATGTGATACTCGTCAGGAGAAATTAACCGAAAGAAGGAATATAAAGTACGCATGCCCCAAAGTGGGAACAGTCAACATGATAAAGAAAGACAATGAAATACTAACTGAGCATTGAAATAAAAAATAGTTCATCAGATTCAATATTCAGAAGATAAAACAGAGACTAGCAACTGAGAGAAAGCACAATTTAATAATCAGGTGTTTTAAAATAGCAAACAAAGGAAAATAATCTGAGGTAAATAGTCGGCAAAACTTAAAATGTTTTAAAAACAGTAGTATAAGAGTGTGAGGGAAAGGAATAAATGTATAGATCACACATTGTATGCAAATTAAAGCAGATAGGTTTATGGCATTCAGATGATCTGCAAGGTAAAGCAACGCAGAGCATGTCATGTAAAGTTCTCATCATTTATTTTAAAAAGGATGTCATAGAAATAGGGAAGCCACAAGAGAGGCCAGTGTGAAATACATTGGAAAATAAAAAATTTCAAAAAGGCTGGAAAAGGTAGGCCTTACTCCCTACAACAGGAGTCGAACAGAAAACCTCACTGAGAGAGACAAGATACTGAGAAAGATGGATACCATGAGGAAATTTGTGTTAATCTAGTATCAAAAGCTTAAGTGTCTAATTTATGTCAGAACCAAAGAAATACTTTCACTATAAGAATATAAGTAGATTTTTTAATTTAAAAATATAAATAATTTTCTATTCCTAAAATTCTAACAGGTGCCTGTTTAGGCATATAAACTGTTTTTATTACTCTCCCCATGAATTCAAAAAGTTGTCATTAATTCTTTTTGTCAAATTAAAATGTAAAGAGAATTTAGCATGTTCTCTACTGGGAGACTCCTTGTGGGGAAGGGAGAAAAGACTCAAGGGGAAGAAAGGGGTAACATCAGTTGTGCAAGGGCTTCTGGAAAGAAAAGAAAAAACAATCAAAGGTTTCACTAGAGAAGCCCTGGCTTTTTGCTGCAGGAAGGATATACATTTATTTGGGGTTTAAAAATAGAAACATTTGCCTTAGCATCCATCCATGACCAGAAAGAAAAAAGAAACAAAAAACCTTGATTCTCCACTGACTTGCACTTTGTGCACCTGATTAATCTCTGCATAGTCAGGGCATAGAGATAGTGGAATAAACCAAATAAAAATGGTAGTTTTACACTGTCTCTGGTCTCCTGTTGCAAATTTTGCAAAAAATTGTTTGGATCTGTCCTGGTGAGTGATTTAGGTACCTAAATTTTAAGTCATTAAAGCATTTAGGTACCTAATTTGCAAGAATGGAAAAACTAATTGCATGATAGGCATTTAGCTTTCTAGTTGTTTGTGACAAAATGAGGCACCTCAGGGTGGGGTAGACAGCAAACCATGGGCTGAGCAAAGATATACCAAAGCTCACCTCTGCTTAGTCTTAAGAAAAAGGCTAAGGTGGGATCTTATTGGAATCAGCTGTCCAATGGGAGGGTTTAGTTATCACAGAGTTGTACCCATCTTGGAGGTACACAGTGAAAGGACAAAAACCGATGGACACAAGTTGCAGTATGAGGTGTTCCAGTTAGATAATAGGAAAAAAAATCTTTGATGCTAGAACTCTTGGAAGATAGAATGTGATGGACTTTGCTAAATCAGACACACAAAAACCTGTCAGATGTTACTCGGTGCTGTCCCAGACAAAGACCTGTGCCGAATTCTATATTGCTAATCATACCAAGTATAAACAAGGCAGTTACTGACAACCTTTTGTAGTGGGAAAACACAATGTGTAAGAGAGTACCACATGATCCCCATCAAGCTTATAAATATCGGAGACACTGAAAGACAAATTTTCAAAAATGTGGTCTTCTGGGACCACATGGGCTTTTGAAAAGTTTTGAATACGTGACTAGGGTTGCATGTCACTTCTGCAACTTGTGTTGGGTGGATTCGAGTCAAGCTCCTTTCTTGATCTGAACTCTTTTAGTAACCTGCCAGAAGTGAGCAGAAAGTTAGCAGAGTCCAAAGTTTTAAAGCTCTGCGTATCTGAAATACAGAACTGTACCTCAGACTAGAAAGCACAAGTAAAGGTCCTATTGCACATGTAGGAAATTGGCAATATTAAATGTTCCTCACAATAACTTGAAAATGTCTGAGTTATTTTTTTCAATCTTATTTTAAGACTATCCTCTTAAGCAGACTCACCAAATGAACAAAATTAAAGTTTGTTCCTACAGTAATTTTTCAGTTATTTGAATGCAAGTTTTAGAGTAAAAAGAAAAACATTTTTCATAAGAGAGTAACTTTAAAATGGTTGCTGGTTTGCTGAAACTTTACCCAAAAAAGCCATTGTTATTATCAGGAGTTTGAATGTGTTGGAAGTTTACAGTGGCATACTTAGCATCAATGATATTTGGCCTGAGACTAAGTATAGAAAATGAGATGGAGTATGTTCCAGCAGATAGGGTTGCATTTCCAGCTTTCCCATTATCCTGATGTGTAAATCAGTTTGCTTAAGTTTTTCTCTGTGCATTAGATTTTTGAACCTTTGAACCTTTTGTTCATCTTTTCTCACTCAACTATACATTGTTCCAAACAAAGACACCAGATTCTGATTTGTTTTTGGTGTTCCTAGTGCAATAGAACTCCATTAGTTGTAACCTCTAAATAATGCTGTAACATAAATTAGCAAATAACATTAGTAATGTCACAGTCTCGGATATTTTACAAACATTTGCACATACTCATGTCCTCACGTAAATGTAGCACATTACAGTTCCACTCTGTTGCAAGAATCTCTGATTTATATCACTGAGTCATATGAAATATTTAGCCAAATAAAATAACAATTTTTAATTGACTGTTGCAATTGTTGTTAGTGCCTAGAGTTCTCATTTTGTTGTCTCAGCAACTATACAAGCACATAGCAAGACACTATATGCCCTGAGAAAACAATCTCTCTCAACCATATCAGTGAAATATTCTGAGTTAAAAACCTCGATAGTGATTGTGTGCTAACACACGTATCATTAGATTGTCATTATTTTTATGGAGTGATTTTTTTCATGTATAGTTAAAATTGCTTGGGAACGTTTCTAAGGACTGATTTATATTATATTATGCATTTTCTCTGGAAACATACCTGCAAAAAGCTACTTTGAGGGACGAAAAAAGCCAATTTTATCAGATAACCTAAAATGTTCTTTAAAACGGTTCAGACAACAATTTTCAGTAATATTATGGACAACTAATTTGCGTGATTTGCTCAAGGGGGCATCTGAGTGGGTGGAAATGGCTTTCTGAAAAGTCTTGCTTTAGAAGAACTCGCGCGTTAGTATAAGGAGGGTCTATGAGGCTGCTTCTCAGAGCACGCAGTGAACCAAGGGGGTCCCTAGTGCTACTGGCTAGTTACAAACTCAGCCACTTTCTTCTGCCCCAGAGCCCTGCCTAGCTTGAAAATTTTATTTCAATAATTGCAATCCGTGTTCAGATTCTGATTTTTTTCTTTTGTCCCTGTCACAAAAAAAAGAAAGAAGAAAGAAAGAAAGAAAGAAAGAAAGAAAGAAAGAAAGMAAGCAGGCTGCTGTGGTTTGTAGGGAACAAGTGTAAGGTTTAGGTGTGGAAAGCAGGTGGTGGGAGGCGCACAGTGCTGGGCTGACAGGTAGCAGCATGGAAGGAGAAGAGACTTCACTGTAGGAAGCACTGGAAAGGACTGAGATCTCTAATAACACAGTACAAGAAATAAGAGTTTTATTCTCTTATTCCAAATTAGAGCTTTTGAGGAAGACACAAGCAGGCATATGAATGGTTTCTCAATACTATCCGTGGTATATATACAGCCTGTCCACTTTGTTACATGCCTACAACTATGGAACATACGCTGTATTTGCCTTTGAAAAGTAATTTAATAACTTTTCAGCTCAGCTTGCTGTGTATAAGATAGTAATGATAATACTTCAATAAACTCTTCTCTGTTCCCAAGACAGAAAAAAATCCCTAAAGCCATTTTTTAAAATTATTTTCAAGAAAAATATTTTCCTGTGGACAGCAATTAATCAGCACAAATACTGAAGTGTGAGCTCAGTAACTGAACTTTTATGTTGACATGGGATTCTGAAATATCATTCATAAACATTATAGAGGCAATCTTATCTATGAAATGCTTTATTCTAACCAGTTTGTGTTAAAGACGTTTCTGACTCTTGCAAAAATAGCAAGAAACTCTTTGTTTATTGAGTTTGTTAGCTTACTGTGTCTTTGGCATCATGAAAGTATCACTGATATGAGCAGTGAAGCACTTTGATTCATTTTCATTGATCAGAGAAAATAAATATTTGCCCCAGAAGGATTTTCAGTAGTCTTTGGCTGTCTGAAATGGCTGCCTATATGACTGCCTAAATTTCATATTATGTATGAAAATTAAACTGTTTCACATGTATTGTTAATTATAGCAGTGTACAATTGCACTCGGATACTCCAAAGCTTTTCAGCATTTCTTTCTTTAAATTTAATAATATCGTTCACTAAGAAATATACTAAAGCACAATAAAATCTTTATTAGCTTTATAAATGCATACCGAGAGTTTCTAATACAATTGAATTTCCAGTGGAAGAGCTGCAGAACCCATATATTCATTCAGTGTAAGGAAGAATAAGGAAGAAATTAGTGAAAATATAAGGCAAAAGACTAAYTGTGTATTGGCAAGTTATGCAGATATCAAGGCTAATACAAATGTAAGTTTCTTTCCCTGTTTCTCAAGATTTTATATATTGTCTATTAGTGTAATACTTAAGTCTAATTATTTTAGAAGGAGGCAGAGTATTCTTTAAGATGCCAGGAGGTGCTAATCTACTATTTGGTATAATTAAATATCTTAAGACATATCTGTAAGTATTTTTTAAAAAGTAGCTTTTTTTTTTTTTTTTTTTTTTTAAGTTCTTTGGCTTTGGAATTAAGCATGATGAGTTCTGGATTCTGACCAGAGAATTTTAGAGGCCAGCTTCTCTGGGGAACTTTCCATCCTCAGTCACTCTTAATCTGCCAAGAGAATGGTGGCAGAAGCTAGTTTCTGAAAAGTAACTTTTTTAAATCTTGCTCATCAGTCTACCCAAACAAGTTTCTATCACTAACTTATTTTAGTGAAATACAATTACCATTTTAATTAGGAAGCCTCTGTAATGCTGATATATAAAAAAAATAGAAATAAAACCTTTTGTCTTTCACTTGCATGTATATGTACTTCAAAAGGAGAAGACTGAAAGGACACTCTGCCATAGTTATAACATGAGACAAATAAAAATAGTTTTATTGTTGATACTTCCTTCCCCACTCCTTCTCAGTACTCACTAAACATTAAGAAAATAGAATTTTTCTTCCCCCTATTGCATGTACACATGGAAGCAGCTGCAAATGGCAGCAGTAAGAATTGCCCTCTCTAAATAAACAAAAGAAAATTGTGAGTCTGTCATTTAGAACTCTGATCTTTTTATGTTGTTTAATTTTTTTTATTTATTTAACTTTAGAAAAATTAAAATATAGCCCAGCTTGCACTTCAGTTACCTTGTTCTCACTTACTGGCATTTAAGAAACTTTGGGAAAAATAGATCCAGAAATGTTTGGGAAAAGGGAAAAACACACACACATACACACACACACACACACACACACACACAAAAGAAATGCGGTAATCATTCACACCTATTTATATGCTCCAGAATAGAAAACAAAAAATAAAACAACCCTCCCCAGAACTCAAGCAATCAGAAAAATGTCCAGAATTAGACTTTTATAAATAGTCATTGTCCTGCTAGTTGATGCTCAGTGATCACTCAATGGTTCCTCACCCATCTGCAGTCCCACTCTCACATTCATAGCTACAGTGATAGTTTATGCAGAGCGCTTCTCATTCTCTTCAGAGCACTTTACAGATGTCTGAGCAGACAGAAGGCATCACTTTGTACAAGCTTGCATATCAGAATAGGATCTGTTCTGATAAGCAGTTATTTGATCCAGTTCTTCAATATCAAGTCTGAAATCATGATTACAGTTGTGTCTTGATCAACTCTGGTGGATCATATCAGTTATATATTTACTCATAATGCTAGACAGACTTTTCTGTTCCTGAAATATATCTTTATATATATTAGCTCATGACCGATCCGGTGAAAGAAGTATGTGTTTTCTTATGAAACATAGAGTTTTAATAGTTGGTATACTTGTTAACCTCTACTTACATGTATGTAAGTAAATCCCATTACATATCTTCAGCTGTCAGAGAGAAATGATGTTAAGAAAAAAAAGAAAAATGATGAATATTTAACATTATTATAAAAAAATTCCTATTATTAAAATTCTTGTAAATCTGCAACCAGGTACATTTATGTGAATTATATAAAACAAGCTGTTTCAATCCCAGAATCACAGAATATTTGGGGCTGAAAGACACCTCTGGAGATCATCTAGTCCAACCCCTTGCTCAAAGGAGGTTGCAGCCTGTTGAGTTTTGAACATCTCTAAGGATAGAGATATTCGAAGGATATGAGCCTCAGCCTCTCTGGGCAACATGTTCCAGTGTTCAAGAACCCTCACTGTGAAAAAGCTTTTCTCTTATTTTTAAACTGAATTTCCTGCATTTGAGTTTGTGCCCAGTTCTCTTATTCTTTCACTGGGCACCACTGAGAAGAGTCTGGCTCTGTCTTCTTTATCACCCTCCCCCTCTCCACCCCAAATCGAGCATTTATATACTTTGATAAGATCCTTCCTCAGTCTTATCTTCTGCAAGCAGAACAGTCCCAGCTCTCTCAGCTTTTCCTCATATGAGAGGGGCTCCAGTCCCTTAATCATCTTTGTGGCCTTCCACTGGACTCGCTCTAGTAGGTGCTTGTCTTTCTTGTACGGGACACAACTCCAGGTGTGGCCTCACCAGTGCTGAGAAGAGGGCAAGGATCACCTCCCTTGACCTGCTGGCAGCGCTCTGCCTAATGCAGCCCAGGATACCCTTGGCCTTCTTTGCTACAAGGGCACAACTTGTTGCCTATCAGGAGCCCCAGGGCCTTCTCTGAAAAGCTTCTTTCCAGGAGATCAGTACTGGTACATGGGATTATTCTTACCTAGGTGCAGGACTCTGCATTTCCCTTTGGTTCCTCTCTGCCCATCTCTCCAGCCTGTTGACGTCCCCTCTGACCCACCCACCCATCTCATGTATCAACCAGCTCCCAGTTTTGTATCATCTGCAAACTTGCTGAGGGTGCACATCATCTAAGTCCTTAATGAAGATGTTAAACAGTATTGGACCCAGTATTGACCCATGGGGGACCACACTTTTGACTGGCTTCCAGGCGGACTTCATACTATTGATCACAACCCCCTGAGCCTGGAGTTCAGCCAGTTTTCCATCCGCCTCACTGTCCGCTAGACCATACTTCATCAGTTTGACTATGAGGATGTTATGAGAAACAAATTAGTTTTTCATATGAAAGCCTTGCTAGAGTCAAGATAAACAACATCCACTATAAACAAGCATGAAGTTATAAAAGTGATATATACATATATTTTGAGTCATAACCTCGGYTGGGTTTGTTTGTTTTTCAGAAGCCGATAATTTGAGCATGGTATCACTGAAATTTCAAAACTTTAAAAGACCAATTATTTCTGTTGTTGGTTGAAAACTTGAGGAAACAGAAGCAATCATTTCTTCAGTTTTGAAATTTTAGCATATTCCCATATTAAGGAAAACAAAATGTAATTAATCTTTAAATATAGCTGTTCAAATCACAAAAAAATCATTTTGAAAATTTTAAATAAGGTCCTTTCCTAGTTTTAGTGCATTATGTTAATTATATGATAGCTTCTATTAGTGCCAATATGTCAGCATTTCCACAGAAGGAAATATATGTTTCCTTTAAAGGTAGAAAAGGGTGGTCTTGAAACATGTTTATTTTCTTTCTTATTGCTATCTATCTTCCTATAAAGGTTTAGGAACAGAGATAATTTAGGAACTGAGATAATCTTCCTCTGTAAAGCTAATACTATTTAAAGTTTATCTTTTTAAATGATGATACTGGTCCTACAATGACACAAACATTTCTTGTTAAAACTTGGAACTGAAAACAAGCACTCCACAGAATGAACCTTTTAAAGTAAACAACCGAAACCAAGAAGCTTCATTACTTTTAAATCCTGTTTTCTCATTAGGACTACAACTCTTTGCCAGTTGGAAGTGACAAGGGTCTAAGAAAGGAATTTGCTCTGCTACTACTTTAATTTTTAGATGTCAGGTTGCCAAAGCTACTTCTTATTGAAACCAGGGACTAGAGAACAGACAGGACTTGGCATTGGTTACTGTAGTAAAAAATGCCTCTCGTCAAGCCTTCTTGAAAAAATGTAGTGCCAGACCAATTTGCCAGAGAGCAGTCCATGCCCTTTTCTTGATTTTCTTTGTTTAAACATCCTATTATATTCATCACAGGAAAATAATATAGAAGACAAACCCTTTCTAAAATATGAGGAGAAAACCAAGAGGTCGACAAAGACAACAATCAACCTAAGAAGCCTAAGAAGTTGATCAGAGGATAAGAATCCTATTTTATAAACAACTCCAAAGTATTGCAATTTGTTTTTATGCCACTTGGAATAAAGCTGAGCCATGTGTTCTTTTTTTTTCCCAGAGAAAAAAAAGAAACAAATAAGAAGCAAACAGTACAAACCAGCACAGCAGATCTTTGACCGGTGTACCTAGGAGCCCAGTATTTCTGCAACCCGATTTTGATGTAAGAATTCATGTGTCACGTCTTTGAATCTGGGTCTCTTGCCTCTCAGTCAAATGCTCCGCTTTCAGAACTACAAGAATCGCTTGCTCTTCCTGAAGCCTTTAACTCTATTAAAACAAATGGATAACCGCTGGGAGAGAAAGACTGACTCTATATTCTCAGTATTTTGCTGATGTATGTTGGTTTTACTGTGTGTTTTTTTTCTAGCTGGAAACTTGATATTGCCCTGTAAAGACAAAAGCAAGGGAATACTAACCTTAACTTCAATGTTCTTCTCTTTATCTTTCCTTATTGCCACTTTCAGCCACTTTTCCTTTTTTGGTCTTTTGTGGGAAGGAATATTGAGCAATGGATGCATGATGCCCTAACYGTCATAAGTTACCTTATGTCTCTCCCTACGGAAGGAGAATTAAACCACAACCTCTGTGCTGGATTCAGTTTACCAGCACAACTGATTTGTCTCCTTCAGCTATACAGAGGAATACTGGGGCTGCTTAATATTAGYTGCTTTACCAACCCCTCTTGCCAAGGCACAGGATGCACGACAGCAGATAAAGACGCATGGCAAATACACTGTCAAATGAGGTCACACCCAGCTGCCAGAATAGCCATTTGGTTTGATAACACTTAGATATAGGATAATGCACCAGGGTCCCAGGATCCATCTATAAGCCAGGAAAATCAGAATCAAGGAAAAAACTAAGGCTATTTTTGTGAACAGTTTGTCTGGCACAGCACACAGATTAGCTGGCCTTGAGAAACTAGCTTTTCTCTCCGTAGGGAATATATTGCTCCAAGCTTTGCTGGCAGTTTTTTCTGTTCTCTTGGCACCTACTTTCTATTCATGATTTTATTCAGATCTTAATCAGGAACACACTATTATTATTGCTGTTGTTATTATTATTACTGTTATTTGACACAGTATATGATGACAGATGACATCTGTGGGTCCCTAGTAGCTTTAGTGAAGATCAGCCTGAAATCTCTGTAGGGGTTCTCTCATGATGCCCCTACAATTAAGTGATTTTCCCTTGTATTCCTTCCCTCTCCCATTTCTTAGGGTTTGCCCTTACTATGACTGTTCATTGCTGCTTAAGAAAAATGTATGCTACTGAAATCTGAGCTAGTATGGTGAGCTAGAAGGATGTTCACTTAGAATGCATATCCGCATACAATATGTATTTCATCTATGCATAGTACATAATTAATCATTAATGGACATAATAAAAAAAAAACTTGAAAGGTAAATTTTATAGGGAAAGGAAACATTCTTTATTAGACCAATCAACATAGCAGAAAAAAGGGGAAAGTTTAAAGCACAAAAGATCTTTCATTTTAAAAACATTTGTGAAAATGTCGATGTTGTTAGTGCCTATGAAAGTAATTATACTGCAGTTAGAATAAGGATAAGCTAACCTGAAATACAAATCTTTTCCCATCTCTCCAAACTGACTGTCTAGGCTTTCCAATCCTGGCATGCCCTGTATATTATGGTTCCATACATCTCAGGAACGAGATCTGACAACTTTAATGGAAATATAACATACATCTTATTCCAAACATCTACTATGTCATATATCAAATTTCTCTAAAAAGGGCAGTCAGCCAAGGTACTGTGCATTGCCCAGCTTTATGAGAACAAAACTTGAAAACAGAAGTCATTTAAGGCAGAGGGAGAGAGGGGGAGAAAGAACTTTACCCAAATATGTATTGAGAAGAGAACATAGACTGTCCAGTAAGCTTTAGGAGCACTTTCACTTTAGAAATACTTTTTGATCTTCAAGGCGGTTAAGTCGGCTAGGTGGGAACTTGTGGAGCTGCTTCTACCCATTTGGGAGGACATGGTTGAGAATTTCAGAGTGAATGGTAGCTCGGATAACTGTGACAATGAAATGAGAGCTTTCATGAACCTTAATACAGAGGAAGAATGATATCAAAATCAAAATATTTCAGACAGCATACTTCAATAAACTTAGCTAATTTATACATAAATTTAACAATGGGGCATTCTAAGGAAACAAAACTGGAAAAAATTCTGGAATTATAATAAAAGCATTCAGGTTAAAAGATGTGTTCAGTATATATCTCAACCACAACAGGGAAAAGAGATGACCAAGACGAACACAAACGTTTAGTATAAGCTCTGAGAGACAAAATCATCTGAGGCACAAAATGAGATACAGAGAGCAACCAGAAGTCAATTGGTAGTAACAGGGAAAGCTAGGATTGGGCTGATGTGCCACTCAGTGGAGAAGAAAAGTTATTGACAGTTATATTAACTCATTTTCTACATCAATTTTCATTTAGAAAGTTAACTGAACTCAGGCAGTTATCACAATTAGTATCAATGGCAGGAGGACAAGAGCTCAGTCTGATACAAACAGGACAGGTTAGAGAGATTAGTCAGATAAATTCAATGTATTCACGTTAACTAGGATTTAGGATTTCATTATAGGACATTTAAGCATCTGGCTGACAAAGTCTCTGTTTGTCAGTGATTATCTTTCAAACTTATAGAGGACAGAGGAATTTTCAGAAGACTGGAAAAAAGCAAGTATAGTGAATGTCCTCTTTATAAAGAGGATTTGGCGGTCTATATAGATTCACGCTGTTAATTTAAAATTCTGAAAGAAATACTAGGTCAATTAGACAAAAAGAAGTATTTRTAAATAGCTAGAATGTGACACGGAGCTCAGAAATAGAAATTATGGATTTGTTAAGACCAGGGCTGAACAAATCATAATTGTCTTCTATCAGAGGGTGACAGAGGGTATCAGAGAGCAGGAGAAAAACCTATAAATATGTACTATATAGAGAGACTTTAAAAAGGTTTAATACTGTATGACATTCACATACTCAAACTAAGGAGTGCAGTATGGCTGTACAAATTTTTGGAAACATAGTGTGTCTGAAAATTGTCTAGAAAAGTATATTCAGACACTAGGTATACATGCTTAGGTATCCAAAATGGAAGTCTATGCCAAGTGATGTTCTGCAGGACCCTGTCTTATATCCTTTACTGGTCATCATGATCATGAGGTAATAGAAATCATGKTTTTTTTTAATTTAGCAGACGATACAAAAATAAGAATGAGCAAAAGGGTAGATGTGAATGATCTTGACAAATTGGAGATATTGTTGGGTGGGGAAAAAAGATGATGCTATTCAATAGAAGAAATGCAAGATACTACATATAGGAAGGAAAACTCTGAACAGATACCAGACAGTGAAAAATGAACTAGGTAGAGTACAATGGTTAGAATAAATCACAGTCTTGTAAACAAGTCAATGAATGAAATGTTATTGCAAAGAAGTCAATGCCATACTGGGCTGTATAAACAAGGGTACAGTGTGTAAGAAACATAAAATAATCCTTCTACTTTGTTCAACATTAGTAAGGCTCAACTGGAGAAATATAGAAAGTTGTGCATTTACTAAGCAAAATCCACAAGAGATTGACAAGGATCAAAACATGCCATATGACTAAAGACTGAATAAACTGAAACTGTATATCCTAAAGAAGATCAAGGAGGGATATGAAAACTGTTTTGAAGTATGTGAAAGATTCCTGCAAATACAACAGAAGCAGTTTACTTACTATGTTATTGTGGAAAAGACAAGAAATAATAGAGCTAAATTATAGCAAAAAAATCCCAATAAATTAAACTTCAGGAAAAAAACTTTCTAGTGGTAGTGACAGTGAGACTTAAAAAGAGATTGCCTGAGAGGTTGTGGACCTCCTCTGGAGGTCTTTAAGAACACATTAAACAAATATCTGTCAGGAATGACAAAGATGTATTTGCTCCTTTCGTACACTGGAGGGATAGCCTTTTGTGATTCCTCGAACGACACTGAAACTCAAGTAGTAATCCTAATTCTTCAATGTACCTACATTTGCTCCTGAAATTGGAAAAGGACTGCACATCAATGTAAAAGGTTGATAGCTTCAACGGATGGTGTTCTTTACCATACTGAGAATATTTACTTTGCTGCTAGCATGACAGGTCTGTATAAGAACTAAAAATTACTAATATCAACCTGTAATGGAATTTAAAAAAAAAGGAATTAATTATCATCCAACTCCAAATTCATACCTCCAGTGTTACCTGGAATACATAAAGAAGGTCAGGAAAGATTTCAAAATCTCCAGAGGCATTGAAGGAGTCCTCAAATTAATTTATTTCCACATGACAAGTGTTTTTGGTTATATCTTTAGTGCTGTAAATGGAATTAGCTCAATGTGGTTTTTTGTTGTGTAACAATATATCCAGGCTCTTTTGCTTTATTTTAGCAGTTTTACCTTTTTCCACTTTCTAACATGGATGGTTCTTCAAACATATAAAATATTTAACTAAATGATTATGCATTTGAATTGAAAAGTTTTCAGTGCAAAAAAAAGCTTCAGAAAGAATTTCATAATGAATAAACTATCTATCAAATCTCAGTCTTCTGTTTTTGAAGCCAATGGAACAAATCTCATTGATTTCACTGAGAACATTATCAATCTCACAATAGAAAAAAAAATAGTGCTTCCTAAAGATTATACACATCCTAAATGTAGGAATGAAGATAACAGTCACAAACATTAGCTCTGATATTTATCTCTAGAAGCAAATCGTGGCAATCACTCCTGCATATTAATAAAACATTGATTTAAGATTCTCATCACACATCAAAACACTGAATGATACAAGAGGCTTAAAATTCTGTACAAGCCTGCTCTCAAAGCTCTAACTAAAAAAAAGTCATTAAGTTATGGGGAAAAAAAACCCTTCTGAATATTGTTTTCAGTATCAAATCATTCAAAGTTCGAACTATTCAGAAACATTATACTTTATTAGGCAAGTTGTCTTTGTTGTATGGTTGGATATTTTTAGTATTTTAGTCATGTGTTTTATCTCCCTGGTATTGTTTTGCAATGCCTTTTATAAATTCTGCCCTTTCCACAACCCAAACTACAAGTCATGCCTTCACTTCCTTTCACTTCCCTTTCTTACTTCGGGTATTTTTTATTATTATTATTATTATTTTTTTAAGTACTGTTTTTTAGATAACCAAGCAATCTTATCCTGGCAGTTCTCAGTAGAATCTGAGGAAAGATGGAAAGTCTTCACATCACTCTTAGTGATATCTTTTTAAAATATATTTTATGAAGTATCAGTTATAGCTGCGCTGAAAGTGAATTTCCTGCAAAGTGAACAACACAATTCAATTCAGTAAATTTTCAGCTACTATAAGATATTTAACAAGCTGTTCCCTGCTTCAGTGTGATTAAGTCTCTATTTTAGATCTGAAGTTACTGTCACTGCTCTCTGCCTTCAGATATTTATACAGGATAATGTGAGTGATTTGATAATAAAGACATATGCATGAGAAAAGATTTTTCCTCAATTTAAAAATTATTATCTGGCTAACATGCATGGTATCCAGATTTGACTTTATCAAGCTGGATTAAAACTAGTGATCATTAATATGCACATTATTTCAAACAGTTGTGCTTCATAACATTTTTTGTATGTTGCCTGGATAAATGTTACAGTATGTGATAAAGTACTTGCTTCTTACATTTATAACAAATTTCAAAGCTTTATTGTTTTCTTGTAAACTTCTCTTATGAAGAATGTGCAAGATGTTAATCAATTCATTCCAAAATAGAGTTCCTTGCTTCAGCCCCCCCAAAATATATTTCTCAAGCAAACATTTAAATAGGTATATTCCTTTGTTATCATTTCATAATTAAGACTCACCTCCAGGACGTTTTAAACGCTGTGACCTTAATTCAGGAAAGTGTTTTATGCACAATTCAATATTGTGTTTATCCTTAAATATAAGTAGCATGGGTGACTTAAATATTTTTTAAAAAGTTTATGTTTGTGTGCTTTGCTGCGTTAACCTAAACCCACAGCATCTCAAAAAACAATGTTCTCAGTGGATTATTATTTCTCAGAAAGTGGAAGGTTGGAAGGCAGTTATTGGAATACACTGATAACGACTGAAGTTTAATCAATAATTCATACTTTTGTTGACACTAAAAATATCCACAGTAGGAACAAACCAAAGACTAACTTTAGCTTATGGAGGTAAGGCTTCCTAGACTTCTGTACTCCTTAGGGAGAGACTCTCACAGAGGACAACTCAGGTACATCAGTTTCCTATCCTGAATCACTTTTAAATAATGGTTTCCTTCTCTTTCCATTGTCTAGAAGTTCAACTTTTTTAGGCTAAAGTTAGTTTTTATGGACCCCCTCCACCCTAGCCTATGCGTCTGCAGCTACTAGAAGCAAACTGTTAAACTTTGCAACTGCTAAGATAAAAACAAATTAGAAATTTTAATACAAATATATTTTTTGTCATTTTTGTTGCATTTTTACAAGATACAAAGTCAAATACAGCTAATTACATTTTATTTCCTTTTCATCTAAATCTGTCCAAAGTGCTTAAGAGGAGTAGATCAGACATCTCTGCATACTGTTTCCTCCTGGCAGGTCCCTACTTCCATCCACATGCCAGTGTATCCATAGCTACATGGTTAAGAATCAGACCCCAGGAATGACTGAACTATGTAAACTCTCTGTAATGGTTTAAAAAGTGAGTAAATAGAAAGGACAGTGGTAAGACTCTTCTATGCAGTGTGTTTAGAAAAATTTACTCAAATAATCTTTTGTTTACTTAGAGTTTGTATTTGTTTGTTTGTTTGTTTGTTTGTTCCCCTCAAGGTGGATAAATGACCTTGTGAGAATCGTGGAGGAGACAGTAGACATTCTCCCTCCTAATGTTTTGGTGAGTGGAACTTCAGTGACTGGGATTGAGTCACAATCAAGAAACTGTGTGGAAGCAAGAAACTTTGTAAGAAATTGTCATTCATGCGAGGMTGAACTGGAGAAATTTTCCACAATATTAAACAATTATAGTTTCATTATTTTTTGAAAATTTTCACTAATCCCTCAGCATTCTTTAATATGATTCCCTTTCTTTCCTTTTCCCTTTAAAATTCAACCATCAAAATATGAAGAATATTTGTACTTGACAACAGAGCTTCTTCTCATCCTGGAATAAGAACCTCTCAGTGGTGGTTTTGGCATCCTGAGGTTTACTCATAGATAGAAAAACATTAGGATACAGCCCCTTTCTTCACCATTGGTTATACCTCACAGTAAATTTGCATCTGAATATTGAAATGSTGAAGTTCAAGGTGATCAGGTAAAACCTTATTAATTTCTTAAAGCCTTTCCCTGCATAGTTTGATCCCATTCTCTTGCTCTGCACTAGTTTACATGTATGTTTGTTCAAGGTTTCAGCAGGTCTGTGACTCCCCATCTACTTTGCATTACAGTTTTTCTCCGTTAAGTGTACTTTTTTATTTTTAACTTCCTTTTATGTTTCATTCTTTGTGTTACACTGTTGATGTCTCTACAGGGTCTTAAGATTTTTTTTCTTTCACTTTTTCTTTTAACACAAAAACTAGTTATTCTTTTTAACTAACATCCTCAGAAGTTACTAGCAAATTTCCAGACTCTAACCTGAAGCCCAGTAATTAAGTTTTGACCTTCAGAGAATGATTGCTCAGCAGTTTCTGAAGAACAAACAAATAAAAGAAAAATAAAAGATTTACCCCAGGTGCTCATCTAAAAATGGAGGCATCCAAAATCATTAGTCACTTTAAAAATCTTGGCGTGGGAATCTTATCTGAGTAATACAGAAGATGGAGTTTACTACTATGTGGGAGATGTTAGGCGAGATAAAGGTCTTCCATTCTAAATACCTATTCTTTGGCTATCAGCAGAATCACCACCAGTTGCAACGCTGTCCTCAGAATTTATAAAACCTCTCTTGAATGAATGTTTATCTGCTAGGCAAGGACTATAGGTATGAAAATTATATCCTTATGAAATAATTGATGAACACAGAGGAATGATATCTCATGTTTTATTTTTGAAATTGTTACAGCTATACTTTGGACAAAGGGATAGAGATGCATTATCAGCTACTCAACTATTCAACTGTCTTCAGGGGACTTGCCCTTGAGAAGACAACAGTTCTAAAATTTTTAATCACATAGTAGTATTTGATAACTGAAGTTTGCAAATCATTTTGTCAGAGGCACTGACTTTCAGTTCCTGAATGGCTATTCACAATCTTACAGGATTTGTCAGGGAAACTTCTGCTTTTTCTACCAATTTAGCTACACAATACGAGACTTAAAAAAAAAAAAAAAACAACCAACAACAAAACTCCCTGAAAAATCTTAAGGCCAACTGTTGTGAGCAACAGTTTCACTTCAGTTAATTCAAGTTGTCATCAAGAACACTTTAGATTCATCTCTCTGTAAATAAGGCATAAAAGTTGCATTGGCCATTTTATGAAACACGAGAAACTCGATGCACTAGTTTGGCAGGAAATCATTATTTTGCACAATGGTATTTTTACATTGAAAAATAACACTAAATTTTCACCACATTCAAGTGTAGATGCATGAAAGATCAAAAGGGTATGAAGTAACAAAGGAAACTACTAGCCCCCTTGATTTTAATATCGGTTTCCATTACTGGTCAGTACTTAATAATTTAGATAGAGGCAAATTCAGAAAAGTAAATTAGTAATGAGATGCAGAGAGGAAATTACTATTTCTTATCAACTCGAACATTTTTAAATAAGTATTGCAATGACCTTATATTTATATAGCACTTTTCATTCAAAAGATTCCTGAAGCTTTTACCCAATGCTTTCAAAGTGTTACTAAAAATTGACTGTCCATTGAATACAGGGTGAAAGCTCAAAACATTTCCTGTTTCATAGTAATATTATGCACATATTCACAAAAAAAGAAGAAATCAGAGCAACCTATATAAATTTGCCACGTAAAAAAAAAGTCTACTTGCTGAGTATGTGCATAACAGGATTTGGAGGGTTTGCAGAGTACAGTTCCTTGAAGGTTTCTTTTACAGCAGTTTATTGTAAAACTTACTGGTTGCTTGAACAAGCCTGTCAGTAATTATCCAAATGTTTCTCTCTCAGAAGGGGACTGGAGGTTCCAACTACTGCCTGTGTCTCCACTACTAAATCAAAGAGTGGCAGGGGCAGCTGTTTATCCCTGAGGCCACGTGGCATCACCAGAGCACTAGAACCACATTTTGTCCTGGGACTCCCCTGAGCCCTGAGCAACACCACTCTCCCTCTAGGATGAAAAAGAAAATGCACCTCCCCCCTACCCCCTCAGTTCAAAATGTCTGAAATAATGTAAAGGATATTTTCATGAGATGAAAATGATGGTGTTGCATGAGCTGGAATCAGACATGAGACCATGTGGGGATGTTTGAGGRTATCAAGCTTGTTAGGATAGCATTGGACATTGTCTAACCGAACTGAGTGCAGACTTGTCTATATATCCTTTTCGAAATAGTCTGTGACAGGATGATCACAGAATCACAGAACAGTTGAGGTTGGAAGGGACCTCTGGAGATCATCTAAGTCCAATCCCCCTGCTCAAGCAGGGTCACCTAGAGCACATTGCACAGGATTGCATCCAGGCGCATTTTGAATATCTCCAGAGAAGGAGACTCCACAACCTCTCTGGGCAACCTGTTCCACTGCTCTGTCATCCTCACAGTGAAAAAGTTTTTCCTCATGTTCAGATGGAAGCGTCTGTGTTTCAGTTTGTGCCCGTTGCCTCGCGTCCTGTCGCTGGGCACCACTGAAAAGAGTCTGGCCCCATCCTCTTGACACCCTCCCTTCAGATATTTGTATATACTGGTAAGATCCCCTCTCAGCCTTCTCTTCTCCAAGCTAAACAGGCCCAGCTCTCTCAGCCTTTCCTCATAAGAGAGATGCTCCAGTCCCCTAATTATCTTCGCAGCCCTCCGCTGGACTCACTCCAGTAGCTCCATGTCTGTCTTGTACTGGGGAGCCCAGCACTGGACACAGTACTCCAGATGTGGCCTCATSAGKGCTGAGTAGAGGGGGAGGATCACCTCCCTTGACCTGCTGGCAACACTCTTCCCAATGCACCCTGGTCACCATTGGCCTTCTTGGCCACAAGGGCACATTGCTGATCAGAGATTGCCTGGGCACCATCACTGAACATGTTAGTTAACACTAGCCACAACAACACTGGGGAATTCACTATAAAGTTAAGCATCATGGTAAAGAATTAAGTGCATTCTCTGGTTCACAATGTAATTGTGTTTATGTTGATTACTGTTACTATTTCCTGGGAAAATAGTAATGCTGATTGACTTCTATAGGCATTTTAACAAATCTCCAAGCTTTATGAGGTGTTTTAGGTTAAAACATGATAGGCACTGTAAGTCTTTTAGACCAAGTTGAAAAGAGGGAGAGATGTCAAAATATGTTAATGTTTTGGGTAAAGTGCTTTTAAATTCGGTTCTTTGGATTCCTTTAGTTTTCTAGAGCAGGTTCCTTTAACTGTCTTGAATTCGTATCTGGAAGTCAAGAAAATATCTCTCTACCAGAAGAAAGATTATAATAACTATCATAAAGGAATATTACAGAAATATGCACCTTTTCTGGTCATTCAAGAGAAACTTTGAAGCCATACTGTACAATCAGATTTGATGTATGTAATGTACATCAGCATGGCTCTTTGTTTCATTTTTGACGCATTTCTAGTAAATTACATCCCCTGGACTGATCAAGTCCTTCTCTAAAGAGACAACTGCCTCTGTGGAAGCAGGAAAAGCAGTCGATGTTCTTTATCTTGACTTAGAGAAGCTTCCAGCCAAGTCTTCCAGAGTATCCTTGCAGTCAAACTGTAGAGACAGGGTTTCATTAGGCAGATTAAAAAAGGCGTGTGGAAAACTGGCTGTACTTCTTTCCTCGAAAGATTGTGATCAGCAATAGGAAGATAAACTGATGGCCAATTATTAGTGGCATTCCTCTGGGTGTCGGAGTGGGGGGAACGGGCCCGGAGTAACGATGAGTCTCAATATGAGTATGGTCGTTCTCCCTTTATTAGAGCTTACACAAAGTATATATATTGACAAGCAATACGCATGCGCTAGCAATAGTTACATGATTGGTTACAGTTTCTGTCCACGCGCATAAAGCGGATATATGATTGGTGCAAGGTTGCTGTCCGCGCTCCATCGACATTTATGGAACCTAGTTCCATCCAGACTTGTTTACCAGTTTTGTGAATACCTTMTTTTGTAGTGCTCAAGGTCGCTGCAAGGCTTGCTCGGCCGCTGCAAGGCTCGCTCGCCTTGGCCTACATTCCTTCCCTTACCCTGAGAAYRRGRTTGCTCATCCCAATCAGATCATGCCCTCTCTCGCTTAACCATTCCTCCACATCTGGGTGCTGACACTGTTAAACATTTTCAGTCATGACCTTGATGGCAGGATAAAATACACCTTTTGAAAGTTTGTGACTGATACCAAACAAGGGGGGGGGGGGCAGTTGATATACTGGAGAGTAAGGCTGCTATTTAGAGTGACCTTAATAGGCTGTAAAAGTGGCTGGCAGAAGCTTCATAAAGTCCAACACAGACAAATGTTAAGACCTGGGACGAAACAACCTCATATGACAGGACCTCTTGGGGGACAGCTGGCTAGGAAGGAGCTTTGCAGAAAGAAGGTGTGGGGGTCCTGATAGACAATGCGTTGAACATGAGTTGACAGTAAACACTTGTAACAGTGAAAGACACACATTAACAGCAGGGTAGCCAGCTGGCTGAGGAAGTGATCATTCCTCTCTGCTGAGCACTTGTTAGGCTGCATCTGGATTATTGCATCCAGTCTGAGTTCTCCAACACAAGAAAGACATTGACATATTGCATTGAGTCCAGCAGAGAGTCGCCAAAATGAATAGGTGTCTGGAGCATGCGACATGCAAGGGGAAGCTGCGGGAGCAGTATTTGCTCAGCCTGTAGAAGAGAAGGCTAAGGACAAGTCCAATTACAGTCCTCAGTTACTAACAGCAGGCTATAGGCAAGATGGAGCCAGACTCTTCTCAGAAGTGCATAGCAAAAGGAGAAGAGAGCAAAAGCTGAAATGAAAAAACATACAATAGGATATTAGGATTTTTTTTTCCCCCCATCGTGAAGATGGTCAAACAATAGAACAGGTCTTTTTTGAAAGGTTGTGGAACTGACATCCTTAGAGACAGTCAAAACTAACTCCATGACAGTTAAAACCAGATATAATCTTGAAGTTGGAACAAACTTTGAGTTTGTTCCTTCTTTGAGAGGGGGATTAGACCAGATGACTTCCAGAGGTCCCTTCCAACCTGTTTTTCCTTGTTTCTATGTTTTTATGACTATGTACTGCATGGAATCCTGGAAGTGGCAAAGCTGCCAGATGCCTGAGAGATAGCTCCTATGAAACAGAGAATTTAGAGATTTTAGCATCCTGATTCTGCAGGAAGAGTAGCTCTTTAGGAAGGAGAGCGCAGCTAACAGAGGCAACGAACAGACGCAGCAGTTTGCGCAGCAGTGTTTGGGCTCTGACTAGAACTTGAGGATCTTGTTGGAAGTTGTGGGCTTCCTGAGGACCCCCGAGGAACTAGCAGATGATTGCTGTGAACAGGAAAGGGGAAGCTAGGCAA
>NW_020447443.1:35100-104225 GCF_003343035.1 Apteryx rowi | reverse complement strand
GGCGCGGCGCGGCGCGGCGCGGCGGGGCGGGTGTTGTGCGGGGCGCGGGGGGCCGTGCAGCGGGCCAAGGGGTGCCCTGCCTTGGGCCAGGTCCTAGGGGTGCCGTGCAGTCAGTGGGTCCCTGGGGAGATGCGCATCAGGCTGTGCTTGGACGCACGTCTGTGCCCCTGGGTGCTGTGCGCTGGGCGATGCTGGGCTGCAGGGCGGCTATACACGTGGCCAGGCTGGGCCCGGGGTGCTGAGCCCCATGGTGCCACGCACCGAGCCATGCTGTGTCCCCAGAGAGATATGCCTTGCAGTGAGCTGGGCCCCAGGGGCACCATGACCTATGGGTGCTGTGCCTTGGGCCAGTCTGTGTGCCAGGGGAGACATACATTGTGTCGGTTGGGACTCAGGGATGCCATGCTCCAGGAGTGCTGTGAGCTGGGCCATGCTGTGCCCCAAGGGAAACGTGCATTGGGCAGGGCTGGTCCTTGGGGGTACCGTGCACTGGGCCGTGCTGTGCCCTGAGTGAGCCAGGCATTGGACCGGGCCAGGCCCTGGGGTGCCATGCCCCATAGGTGCCATGCATTGGGCCATTCTGGGCCCAGGGGTGCCATGTCCCAGGGGTGCCATGCATTGAACCATGCTGTGCCCCAGGGGAGGTGTGCATTGGGCCCAGCTGGGCCCCATGGGTGCCATGCACAGTCCTGGGCTAGGCCTCAGGGTGCCATGCTGCACGGGTACTGTGCTTTGAGCCTTGCTAGGTCATGGAGGAGATGGGCATTTGGCTAGGCTGGGCCCCAGGGAGTCATACCCCCTGGGTGATGTGCCCTGCACTATGCTGTGTCCTGCAGGAGACATGCATTGGGCCAAGCTGGGCCCCATGGATGCCATGCATTGGGCAAGGCTGAGTCCTGGGACACCCGGGCCCATGGGACACCCATGGGGGTGCCATACATTCTGCTATCCAGGCCCTGGGGTGCTATGTCGCATTGGTGCTGTGCTTTGGACCATGCTGTGTCCCAGGGTAGACTTGCACTGGGCCGGTCTGGGCCCCCTGGGTGCCGTGCCCCAGGCCAGGCCAAGGCCTGGAGTGCCGTGCCCCATGGGTGCTGTGTGTTGGACCATGCAGTGCCCCAGGGGAGGTGTACAGTAGGCAGACACCTGGGCCCCGTGGGTGCCATGCACCTTCTTGGGCTGGGCCTCAGGGGTGCTGTGCCTCAGGGGTGCTGTGAATTGGGCAGTGCTGTTCCCCAAGAGAGGTGTGCATTGGGCCAGGCTGTGAGTGCTGTGAGTGCTGTGCATTGGGCCGGGCCAGCCCTGGGAGTGCCATTCCCACAGGAGCCATGCACTGGGTGAGTCTGAGTCCTGGGATGCCGTGCCCCACGGGTGGTGTGCGTTGGTTCATGCTCTGCCCCAGGAGAGACGTGCCGTGGAGCAGGCTGGTCCCCATTGGTGCCATGCGCTGTGCCAGGCTGGGCCTCGGTTTGCCATGCCCCATGGGTGCAGAATTGGGACACTCTGTGCCCCAGGGGTGCCCTGAAGTGGGCCAGTCTGGGCCCCGGGGTGCCGTGTCCTTTGGGGTGGGCTGGGCCCTGCGTGAGACGCGCACCGGGTGCAGCGTGCGCTACCGGGTGGTCCAAGTATATGTCCAGCTCCATCGGTGGGGATGTCCTGTTGGGGTGCAGCCTGTGCCAGAGCCGGGGCAGCTGGAGGGTACAGGGAGGGGAGAGGAGGGGGAGTCTGTGGCTGTGTTTTGGGCCTGGTGGGGGCTGGGGTCCGCAGCGAGGGGGTAGCCCTGGGGCGGTCATGGGCGATGCAGCCTCCAAGGGGACCGATGCCTCAAAGGATGGGGCTTGGCGCTCGGGGACGCGAGTCGTGTCGCAGGATGGGGCTCAGGGCGTACGGCCATTGGCAGGCAGCGAGGCAACAGCCCCGTTGTCCAGGCTACAGCACTAATGAGGGCCTGTTAACGAGCAGGACAAGCTGGCTGGTGCCCTGGGCATCTAATGAGGGCCCAGGTGCCAGTGAGATGAAGGCAGTGTGCCTGCAGAGGGGGGAGGCGTCGGGGCTCTGGGGCTGGGAAGGGGCCTGTCAGGCACCCACAGGGCCCCTGCCCCAGGCTGCAGGATGCCCCTGCCCATGGCAGGGTGGCCTGGCCATGAGCAGGGTGCCATTTGTGGTGGTGTAGGGCTCCCGGGCACCCAGGGCCTGCCGGTCCTCCCTGTGTGCCCCAGGGCTGGGAGCCCTGCGCACCCTGTCCCCAGCCCTGGGGGCTCTCGCCTGCTGTGCGAGCCCCGCTGGGGTCCCCGTGGCCATGCTGCCCCCGTGGGCGGGTGCCCTGGAGCCGCACTGTGCCCGGGGGACCACGTGCCTGCGCTGGCGGGGGCCGGCTCCTCTCCTGGCCCAGGAACGCCCCAGACCCGGGCAGGCTTCACATTGTCTTTATTGTTATTGCCAAAGGTGTCGGTGGTTGGACTCCTCTCCAGTACAGGTCTCGTTCCCACGTATAATTTAAAAGTGTCACCCCCGTGGCGCCGTGCAGGGCTAGGCCGGGAGGCTCGGGCGGGCTCCCCGCAGCTGGGGCTGGCTCTCCCCCGCCCACTGCCTTATACAGGTATGTACACTATACAGAACTACCGTGAGCAACGCAACACATCCAAAAAGAGCTACTCGTATGTACAGTATTTATAAAAAGCATCCCAGCCTCCACCACCCCGATAAAAAAATACGTCTCTTATTTACCGCAATTGCCTGTGGAGCCCCCAGCCCCGCTCCCACCTCTGCAATCTCAGCGCTGCAGAAAAGCCCCCGGGCACTGCCTGCCCTCGCCAGCCACCCAGCTCGCTGCCGGCCCGCCGCCCATAGGAGGCAGCAGGCAGGAAGGCGCGGAGGGAGGGAGAGCTGCTCTCCGTTTTTGGCATGGCTTGGAGGAGCGCCACGGTGGGGCCAGACGGAAGAGGAGTGCGGGGCCCTGGGCGCTGGCCCTGGGTGCAGGCCAGGCAGCAGTGCCCCGCTGGCACTGCTTGGAGCGGGTGCGTGCCCGTCACCCTGGCGTCTGGGCTCCAGGCACCGGTGGGCGTAAAGGAGAGACGCTCGAAAGCCTCCCCTCTCTGCCTGGGCCGGGAGCTGGCCCCGAGCGAGTGCTACCCCTCGGGGGGGCTCGGGCAGCTGGTATGGTCCCGGGGACACGGCTGCTGGCCGACAACTCCCCAGCAACTTCGATAGCAGCATACTGGGTACCGCGACGGCACTGGCTCCCGTGCAGCCTCGATGGCAGGACTGCATTTCCCCGCTTGCGCAGGGACCAGGGTGCTCCCGAGAGACAAGGCAGGTGGGAGCTGACTGTCCATGGGGCAGCAGGGAGAGAGGGCACCACAGCGCCCCACAGGAGCCCTGCTGGGGGCCCAGCTGCCTGCCTGGGGAGTCCTGGTCCCCCAGACATGACCCCTGCAGACACTGGTGGTCAGAGCTGTCACTGGCTTGGCCCCCCCACACCACATGCGCTTGGCAGTGCCCGCTGCCGGTGGCCGGATGCTCTCTGTGTGCAGAGACGAGGTCCAGCTCACAGCCAGTTCCGGTGAGGTAGGGAAATGTTCTCCCCATTTTCCAGATGGGGAAACTGAGGCACCCAGCGGGAGGGGATGCGCCGGAGGTGTGGGCACAGCATTGATCCTGTGGCCCCGGGCTCACCCCCCTCCCTGGCACGGGCCGGGGGCCCCCACACGGGCCAGGGCTCTGTCCCACGCTGTGAGCGTGGGGCCACATGGGGCCCCTTCCCTGGTGGGCAAGGACGGGCAGCGTAGGCGGAGGGCATTGGGTGTGCCTGGTGGGCAGCGCGGGGGTCGTGGTACAGTCCAAGCGGCGGGGTAGGGAGCTCTCCCCGGGGCTGGCTCTCCCCAGGGCACCAGTGCGGGGGCAGCTTGGTCTGAGCCCCCAGTGACAGCTAGTGGCTGCCGCCGCTCTTCCCACCCCCCGTGGCCCAGTCGATGATGATGAAGCTCAAGCTCATGATCATGAAGAGCACCCCGAGGAGGGCGAAGCAGGCTGCCTGTGGGGGACAGAGCAGGGGTCAGCAGGGAGCCGGCTCAGCCCAACCCGGGGTGCCGCGGCCCTCCTAGCTGCATCAGGCGGGAGAGCCAGGACGCCTGGGTCCATCTCCAGCCCTGCCGTGACTCATGGCACCCCCAGCGCAGGGGCCCCAGGGCAGTGGCAGAGCCAGGATGGGAAACCAGGAGTCCTGGCAGTGTCCCCCACCCAAGCGGGGACCGGGGAGAGCCCAGCCCTGTCTGCGGGCTTTCCCCTGGCAAGCTGCCTGGCGCCAGCATCCCCACTACCCCTCAGGGAGCGTAGGAACCATCCCCGGTGCCTGGCACTGCAGCATGGACAGTCCCCAAGGGACCAGGGCTCATGCCCGGCCCAGCCCTGGGGACATCCCGGCCCGGCCCATCCCTACGTCTTGATGGCAGGCGCCCAGGGCTCACCAGGATCTTGGGAGGGGAGCGCAGCGGCTCCTTGTCCTTGGGCATGATGCGCATGTAGAAGATGGCGGGGAAGATGAAGATGAGGCAGGGAGCGGACGTGGCACCTGGAGCAGACAGGGACAGAGCGGGCAGCAGGTCTCGGCCCCGTGGCTGAGCCCTGCCAACCGTGCTGCTGGGCCAGGCCTTGCCCTCTCCCCCCAGATCTGGCACGGCGTTCTGGGAACCCGGGGATGTGCTGTCCTGGCACCAGCCCCAGGTGCCCCCCTCCACGCCATCGCGGTGGCCACAGAGCACACGACTTCACAGATCGAGGGAAATAACCAGGGCGAAGGGCGAACAGAGCCCAGCCGTACTGCAGACACCTGTGACTCTTCTGCCTCCCCCCAGGGAAAGGGCCCTCAGGCCTGGGCATTTTGACGGGGTTGTCAGGGTGCTGCTGGCAGGGTAATGAGCCCTGTGGGCACCACAGACCCATGGACACCTTCCGGGGCTGGTATGGTGAGAAGGGGAAACCGAGGCACGGGGCAGCATAGGAAGGACAGCACCCAACACTCCTACCCCTGCCTGCTGGCGACCCCCAACACAAGCCCAGGTGCCAGGGCCTTGGGGTATGGGCAGGACCTGCTGTGCCCGGGGCCAGTGCCCTCTTGGGGGCAGGAGCGGGGACTTCCCCTCACCGATCATGCCGAAGATGCCAAGGATGGAGGGGGCGAAGATGACCAGCAGGTTGATGAAGGTCAGCAGGACCACAGCGATGATGATGTGACGGACCCAGCTGAAGTCCTTGCCTTGGAACAGCATCTGCTGGATGGCCCGGCGCACCTGGGCACGGGGACAGGAGCATCACGCGCCATCCCGGGTGCCAGGGGCCCACTCCAGGCCCTCCGGCCCCAGCTCAGCCCGGGCTCCAGGCATTCTGGGGGCAGCTGCTCCTGCAAACTGTTCAGCCTGCCCAGAGCCAGCCTGGGGAGCCCCTGCCCCACCCCAGCCCTGCCGCCTGCCTCAGTTTCCTGTCTCAAGGGATCTCCTGAGTGCCGAGGCCCTGCGATGGCCCGTGGGCGGCCAGGTGGTTGCCCGTGGCTGTGCTGGTGCTGCCTAGCATCCCCAGGAAACACTCACCGGGAAGAGGACAATGGGCACAGTGAGCGTCACGGCTGTCAGCACGGCCACCCGCACGCACAGGATCAGCACATCAAAGGGGTCCACCTTGTTGTATGTGTGCAGCAGCTCCGACTCCACACGGCCTGTGGGCACCGGCACAGAGCCATGGGGTCAGCCCTGCCCCACCGCCCTGGCCCGCTGCATGCCAGGGCCTGCCCGTGGGGCAACAGGCAGGAGACCAGCATTGTCCCTGGGACATCACCTGGGCCAGGCAGGTCCCCTGCACTGCTCCCTGGGCTTACCATAGAAAGTGAGGTAGCCGAAGAGCGCGGCCAGGAAGTACATCAGGTACATGACCATGATGGAGATGTTGGAAATGCACTGCATCTTCTTCTTGGAGGGGCTGTGGGGGCCAGTGGTGTTAGTCCGTCACCTGCACCCTTGTGGACTTGGCAGCCCCTGGTGCTGGGCCCAAGAGCTGGATGCCTGGCTGGCCAGGGCTGTGCTGTGGGCTGAGTGCCTGAGCCAGCTCAGCTGGGCTGAGGCTGCCTGGCCAGGAGGGGTGATGCTGGCTGCAGGGAGGCAGGACAGCTCTGCGCAGGATCACCCACTACCCCCAAGCACCAGAGTGCCTCGGTGCAGGTCCCGTGCCTGGGCAGCAACAGAGCATCTGCCTGCTGCCTTTGCCTGGGAGCAGGATGAGGCCCTGCTCGCTCCCCACAGCCACCCCAGCCCAGGCCCCCTCCACGGCACTCACTTCTTCAGCTCGGTGTAGATGGGCAGGACCTCAGGGTGGCACACGAAGGCAAAGGCCATGATGGGGATGGTGTATGCTGTCTGCAAGAGAAGCAGGTGGTTGAGCAGCAGTGCAGCGAGCTTGGGACCACTTGCAGGTGCCCAGAGCTCTGGGGGCTGACAGGGAGAGGGCTTGGGTGGCCCTGGCCACCCTGACTATGGACCAGGGAGCTTTCCCACAAACCCAGAGGTGCAGCCCACCTTGGTCCTTGGCCTCGCACCAGGGCCCTACCTGGGAGTTGACGGTGAAAAACCTGGGGGAGCAAGTGCCCTCATCAGGAGCCTGGAGGATGGTGTAGCCATTCTGGTAGTTGCTGGTGCTGCCCAGTGTGTAGTTGAGGCTGCCCGTGCCGTTCATCGCTTGTGCAGGGAGAGGACAGGGGATCTGAAACTTCTTGTAGATAACCTGGGGAGGATGGTCAGAGCCTAGTGATGCTCTCCCCAGCAACAGCCACCCGAGTTGGGGGTCACCAGCACCACCTGCACTGCACCTCATTGGTGGGGTCCCCTCCATGGGGTACCAATGGCCCCCCCTGTGCTTTTGGGGCTGCCTAGATGTGGGTCCCCCAGAATGAGGCTTGCCCCGTACCCTGACCCTGTGAGTGCAGGCAGCAGGGTTGCTCATGAGAGCCTGGTCATGCTCCGGACAAGTCGGGGATCCTGGCAGCCCTGGCACCAGGGCTCCAGTGCAGACACAGGGGATGCCTGACCCAGCAGGGAGAAGGGGTGATTTATGCCCTGAGACACCAACACATCCCAGGGCCATGTCGCCTGCACTCACCGAGATGAGGAAGAAGACCATGCAGCTGAGGGAGAAGCCGCTGGCATAGCCCAGGTAGCCTGGGGAGAGAGAAGAGCACTGCTAGGCATGGGCAGGGACCCAGGGCTGGCCGGGACCCCTCCTGCACCTCCCCACTCCCGTGCCCGCTGCTACCTGCCACAGTGGGGCACCATCAACCTTGGCACAGCCGCAGCTCTCCAGCAGTGGGACCCCGTGGTGCCGGACACTGTGCTGYGCTCAGCACCTGTGGGCTCTGCGCCCGAAACCCCTCGGCACCCTGACTTACCAAGCTGCTTCATGAGGGCCAGGGGCAGGATAATGGTGATGGAAACCAGGATCACCAGATAGTTCCCGTTCATGTACCAGTCCCTGGAAGCAGAGAAGAGGCCTGCTCACAGCCCCACTTTGCCAGGGGCATGGGGGCACAAGGAATGTCCCCACATGGTGCTGGGTAGCCCCATGAGCCTCAGGGACCGGAGTCTGCCATCTGTGGAGATGCCTGAGACAGCATCCCTGGGAATCCCAGAGGCTTGCATTTCTGGGACCCCTGAGTTGGCAACCCTGGCGACCCCTAAGCTGGCATCCCCAGGAACCCCTGAGGCTAGTATCCCTGGGTTCCTGGGATGTGTGGTTGAGCAAAGGGGCTGATCCCCAGACCTGCTCTGGGCATCCCTCAGTGTCCCCAGAGTTCCTCCCCAGCACCAGTCGCATCTCTGCCTGGTGTCTGTTCTACTCTCTCCTTCCTCAGCCCTCCTGTGATGCCAGCATGGGGATGCAGGCGCAGGGGGGGAAAGGGTGCTCGTTTCCAGGGAGAGCTCCCTGGCCGCCTTCCCACACCCGGCACCCTGTAGCACCAGAGCCAGGTGGGCAAGCAGTAGGCTCTGCTCAAGGAGGAAAGGTTTATCCCAAGCGGAAGCAAGGAGCAGGGATTGGAAGTTCACTCTGGTTTAATCCTGCCTGGGGGCTTATTCAGCATTGACAGTCATCAAAAATAGTAGTGGCTTAATGCTACTAAATCCCTGTCATGGGCTGCCCAGCTGGAGACAAATCCACGGTGCCTGCTGGGGTGAGGGGACATGGCAAGGAGGTGCTGGGCCAGGGAGAGCACCCACGGTGAGGTGAGAGGAGAGGTCTCTCATGCAGATTTGGAGGCTGAGCTGCAAGGCACTGGTCCCAGAGCCCCTGATGTGTCCTGGCCCTGCTGATCGGGGTCACTGGCCTTTGCCAGCTCCCCCACCATCTCAAGGAGCCCCTGGCTGACACTTCTGTTCCAGCCAAATTTACCCAGGACATGGCACCCTGGGAGGACAAGGGGCAGAGGCTGGGCATGACCATGACACATTTCCTCCCTTCTACTTGTGGCCAGGCAGTGCTGCCCTGGGGCCAGGCAGAGGGCTGGGGCCGACATCCTGACAGCACTGCCAGGCAGGTGCCCAGGCCTGGGTATGAAACCTGGGGAGATGCCCAGGCATGGATATGAAGCTAAGGCAGGTGCCCAGGCCAGGGCAGGACATGGCCAGGCCAGGATGCAGGGTGGGTAGCAGACACTCACGTGGTCTTCTCTTCCAGGTTGAGAAATGTCTGGATGACAAGAGGCACTTCGGACTTGACGATGTACAGGTAGCTGGACATGGCTGCAGAGCAGAGCAAGACCATGCCGTGCTGGTGTGGTGAGGGCACCACAGGCCCTGAGCACTCCCTGCATGCCTGTGCCCCACTGGTGCCCTCCCCTGTGCCCGCCCTGCCCTGTTCTCACCTCCAATGTTCTGCAGCGTTATGGCAATGGCTGCAGCCAGCTTTCCTGGCGTGCCGAAAGCTCGGTAGCCCAGCTGTTCATAAGCGCGGATCCCTGCGGGCAGCAGAGGAACAGAAGAGTTAGGGCTGGGAAGGGACCCACAGCACAACCCCACTGTCTGGAGACCCAGTACTCACCCACGATGCCTGAGGATTTCAGCAGCAGATGGATGGAGTAGCTGGAGAGCAAGGCCACGGCTGTCAGGAGGAAGCTGGGAGAGGGGAGCTCCGTCACAGGTGGGTCCCGGCAGTGGGCACACCAAGACAGGCTGTGCCACGCCATCTGGCACTGTGTGCCATGTACAGCTCCCAGGACGCCGCATGTACCATTGATGCCATGCACCAGTCAGGCCAGAAATGGGACAATGCAGCATAGGCAGGGATGGGGACAGGGCCCTGCACCTGCCTGCACCTGCCTGCAGAGCTGTCCTGGCTGGCCACCCTGCCCAGGCCTGTCCTTTCACGTCAGCACTGGGTGCTCACAGAGAGGATGGGCCATGGTCTTGCCCCGGGGCACCCCATGCCTGTGTCCACAGCTGCCATGATCCTGTGGGTACATGTCCCCACTGCCCAAGGGAGCCAGCAACCTAATTTTTCTGGCCACATGGAGAAAGCTGGTCATGGGAGGTCAAGTCTTCATCCTCATCATCATCACCAGGGCACAGAGCTGTGCAGGGACAGACAAGCCAGGGGCCATGGGGCTGGATGAAGGTACACCATGAGTGGGGGGGGACTACAGGTGGGGACAGCTCATCATGCTGATGTGCGGGCCCCAGGCAGCTGTGTCCAGCAGTGCCCATGTGTGCCCACTGCTCCTGGCAGAATGGGCATCGCTCAGGCAGCGAGGCCCCCAGGCAGGACACCAGACCCCATGTCACTCTACGCAGCACCAGGCACCCCTTTTGCCCATCTCCATAGCACTCACAGCCATAACAAGAGGAACTGGGCACCCCTGGAGGAGTCCTGCACACCGGGAGTCCCCATACATGGTGCCCCACACCTTACAATATGCCCCACACTCCTGCCCCTGGCTCTCCCATGGGCACTTTCACATATCATTGGGTCTGGTGCTGCGGGGGCCAATGTCCTTTTGCCTGTGTGAGCACACCTGTACCCCAAAGCTTTGGGGTACAAGCGCACAGCTTTGTGCAATATATTTGCTGGCACCCTGGGCTGGCTGGGGTGCTGCTGTCACCAGCACAGGCTGGCAAAGCCAGAGGCCTGTGCTGGAGCTGCCCACACAAAAGGTGGGGGCTGTCTTTTGTACAATGACCTGATTTAGGAGCCTGGAAATAGCAGAGAGGTTTATCTGGTCATCTACCTACACATGCCCTGCAGGGGCATGGGAATGGAGCAAAGCAGGGGCGCCACGGAGGGAGGCAGCTGGGCACTGGAGCCCTCCCAGGGGACTGCTGTGAGGCCATCCCCCATTGCCAGCAGCGGAAGCTGCAGCAATACATCCCAGCAGTGCCAAGGGCCCCCCCATGCCAATGCCAAGCCTCAACCCACGGGTAGAGCCACGGGGTCCTGTACTGCCCCACACAGGGCAGCAAGGCCCCATCTGGGCTACCTGCACGCAGCTGGCCCCAAAAGGGTCTCAGCCTGCCTGGCGGACATCCTGAGGTGTGTTTGGGACAATTCAGCTGCCACAGATGGCGGGAAAGCTGGGAGAGGGTAAACTTGGGGAGGAGTGCGGTGCGGTGAGCCTTGGAGCATGGGCTCAAGCCCTGTGTTCCCATTGCCACCGGTAAGCAAATTGGGCAGTGTAGCCCACAGTGGGTCTCGCTGATGCCTGGCAGCTGGGTGTTGAGCCCGCGAGGGTGAGCAGGTGCCAGCAGTGCCCCATGCGGCCCTGCAAGCATCACTTACAGGAAGAGGATGATGCCTGTGTTGGCCATGGCATACGCCAGCCCCAGGATCCCGCTGCCCATAATGGCGTTGCTGAGATTGAACACGGACATCCCAAAAGACGTCTTCCCTTCGAACTGTGCACATGAGACACAACGCAGGGACCAGTCACACTGGAAAAGAGCCCCCAGCCACCTACCCACCAGTGAGATGCTGAGCCCCATAGGGTCACGTTTTAGCTGGCTGTGACAGGCACAGCCCCATCCAGCTGCAGACCCTGCGCCAGGCGAGGCAAGAGGTGCCTGCAGTGCCCTACTCACGTCCGTGAAGTGTGTCTGCTTCTTCTCAGTGCTGTGGGGCAGAAACTCCTCCAGCTCCGCCGCGCTGGACTGGTTCTCGTCAAACCTGGGGCACAGGACAGAGGAACTGTGAGCCTGAGGCAGAGCCAGGCAGTGAGCAGGGCCATGATGGCCTCTCTGTAGGTGAGGGCACTGCGAGAGGGAGTGACGCCAGGAAGACATCAGCACAGGACAGCAGAGCTGTGCCAGGGACCAGTGCGAGCCACCAGCTCCCTTTGTACCTCTGGTCCTAGCTTCCTGCACAGGAGTCCGGGCTGTTTCTCAGATGTGACAGCCCAGAGGGGAGAGCTGTCCTGCTCCACCACCCCACAGGCACACTGCTGGCACCCTGAGATGGACACAGCACCCCAAGCACCCAGAGCACCCTGAGCACAGGTCTGGGACCCCAGCACCCGGGAGCAGGCTGAGCTGCACAGCCCAGCTGAGGAAGCCACTTGTCCCCAAGCCTCTACCTGTCACCCGCCAGTGAGGGGATGGTGGATGTGTTGAGTGCTGCAGCATGCTTCCCGTTGGGCACCAGCTCTACCATCTCAGCCTGGATGGGCACCTCTGTGACATCCATGGCTGGGCAGGCCAGGACGATGCTGGGCTCGCTGCGAGGACTCGTCAGGCTCTGGAAGAGGAGAGTAAATGGAGTCAGACTCTGGGCTGGAGGACTGGGGACCTGAGTGCAGGTTCTGGGGATCCCATGTGAGCCAGTGACACAGAAGTCTGGGTTAACACTGACACTAGCAACAGTGCAGGGAGAGGCACGTGAATCCATTCTTCTTAATTGCATGGATCTGAGATGCTCAACTGGGCAACACCAGGGCTGGATTTGCCACTTACACACTTGGGAGAGAATTCTGGGGCACAAAATGCTGCACTGAGTGCGCAGGAGCTTTAAAAGTCCCTGGGAGCCTAGCAGGGACCCTCATCTTGCACGACAAGCTGCCTGCAGTCCAGCCCCGGAAGGCTGCTCTGCTTCCCCTGCCCGCAGCTGGCATGGAGCCAGCTGAGCTCCTGGAGCCTCTTTCCCTGGCTCACAAGCCTGGCAGAGCCCTGGCCTGGTGCCAGCGTAGCTAATGATACCTGGCCTACCTAAAATCTCCCTTGCAGCTCTGGCCATAGGGCTCAGCTCTGCTTCTTGCTCCTGGCCCACCCCAGGCAGCCCCGTTGCATGTGGGTGCCACCCCAGAGGTGGGTGCATTTCAGGGTGGGTGTGGGGGTCCCTACGGCCAGTAGTGGATGTCACACAGAGACAAGCCTGCTGCTTTGTGGCCCTTTGGTGCCTTCCCCCTCTGTCAGCATGGCTGCCACCTCTGTACATCCAGGGATTTGTAAGCATGGGCCTTGGCCAACATGGCTCGTTCCTTCATCATGCGGACATGGGAGCTGCAGGGCAGCAGGAGGGCATCTCTCCTCTCAGCGGCTTTCACATTCCTGGCTAGCCTGAGGGGAAAGACTTGCCTCCCTTCTCTGTGCCTCAGTTTCTCCTCTGGAGACAGGTGCTGTCTGCGCTGAGAGCTGCCAGTGGAGGAACCCAGCGAAGGGCACAACGCTTGCAGGATGAGCAGGGTCTTTGCAGGGCAATTTGGGACAGGGTAGGAAAGCGAGGGTTAACTTGGAGCTCAAAGACCCCCCTGCTTATATAAAGGGCTCAGCGCTGCCCTGCACAAAGGGCTAAAATACGTCCCGTCGCCCAGGGCCAGCGCAGCCATCAGTGCCAAGCGACGGGTTTTAGGGGCACATCAGGGCCTGACAAATGGAGCAGGAAAGAGTGCGGGGATGGGAGACAAGTCCTTGGCAGGGGAAGTCAGCCAGGCTGCCGAGCGCGGGATGGTTTGGCAAGCTGCACAAAGCGGCCTCTGTGTGAGTCTGCAGCCCTCCCCGTGCACCGCCGGGAAACAGCACAGTGCTGCTTTCTGGGGCAGGCTGGCAGCCGAGGGGCAAGGTCCCCCACTGGCTCCCTCACCCGAGACAGGGCTGGAGGCCCTCCCCTCTATGAAACGACGTCTTTAGGAGATCCGCCCTGGTGGGGGGATTTCCGCCTTGGCCACTGTGTCAAGATCCGTTCGGCCCCAGTGGCGCAGAGACATGTTGCACGGCCCGAGGACGGGGCCAGCCAGGACACAGCCCGCACCCCTTGGCTCGCAGGAGTGTGCAGCTCTCTGCGCTGCTGGACCCAGAGAGCTGCACTGTCACCTGGGTGTCCCAGCTTTCCACCAGGTGACAGGAGGATGTGCTATGGTCTGCTATGGTCCAATGCCCTTTGCCAACACCCTCCCCCAGGCACCAAGAGCACTTTTATTATCCTGGCTAAAACCTGCACCACGTTTTGTGTGGCACAGTCCCCCCGCAGCTGCATGCGAGAGGCTGCTGCATGGCCAGCCGCGGGGTCGTCCCAGGACTCAGGCCAGCTTGCCACTGCTGGCAAGTCCCGGCGGGGGCCGGTGAGGCTCCCACCATGGGGCTGAGCCCTGGCAGGCTGCCCCAGGGCAGTGGAGATGGAATGCGGCTGGGGGGCACCTGCCGGGAGGGGAAACTGAGGCACAGAGGATGCCAGCATATATGCCAGGAGACTCGCCACCAACCATCCTGTCCTCAACCTAGCAGGGACTCCATCATGCGGGGGAAGAGAAAGAACCACATAGCGGCTGCTGGGTGATGATTTATCCCCTCTGCTAGGCCTCAGTCTGGGCCTAAATCCAGACACAAACAAGCCTGCCAGCACATCCAAATACTGCTGTTAACTCTGCATGTTCCCAGCACCACTGAAACCGGCTGAGGCCGCCCCGTAATGCCATCCTTCAGAGATCCCCCACCACGAAAGGGACATTGCTCAACCTGCCGGAGGCCTGGCCAGCCAGTGGCCACCCGCTGATCCCAGCGGCCAGGTTCAGAGGGGGCTGCAAGGTACCCTGCGTGGCAGCACCCAGCCCGGCCCTGGAGCTCCTGCCCCTGGCACCCTCCCAGGTCTAACCTCTTGGGAATGCAGCCGCCTGCTTTGCACTGCTCCCAAGAGGCAGGCACAGTCACGGTCAGTGGTGGAGTCCTCAGCACCTCCCCAAAATCGCACGTGCTGCCTTAAGGCAGCCTTTCGCCAAAGGCTCTGCTGCCAGGCCAGAGAAAAACCCGTGGAGACACCCATTCTGCCCATCCAGTCTGCAGGAGGCTGTGCTGTTGCCCCATGTCCATGGCCACCCAGGTAGAGCGGCGCCCAGCTGGGCCAGGGTGCTGTGCTCAGAGGCAGTTCCAGGTGCTGCCACGTCTCCCTCTCCCACGCTTGCTCAGGCCACATGGGCCCTGGAGAGGTTCAGTGCTCTCCTGTGCAGTCCCTTTCTTCTCTCAGGTTATAATTATACCTCTGCTGAGCGGTTCAGGAAATACCAGCTTCTCCCCCAAACACCTCTCAGAATAGTAAGCGAGACAGGCTCATTTCACATGCAACGGAGTTAGCATCAGGCCCGGAGATGTTTTCTCCAGCCGCACAGAGCTGGCACAGCCCCGGCCCACGCTCAGTGCCTGGCGCTCTGACAGGACTGGACCTTTGCTCCCTGCCTGGCAGCCAGCCCGGGGCCATGGGCATGGCGTCACCAGCCCCTCGGTCAGGGCACCTGTGCTGCCGGCAGGGTCTCTTTGCAGCAACTGGGAAAAAGGGGATTGTGGTGAGGGACAAGATGAAAGGGGAGGGAAAGGAGACGCTTCGATCGGGTAGAACGTGCCCATTGTGGGAACTGTTTGCCTTGCGATAAGGCTCTACAGAACAGCAAATAGATTGCACGGTGGGCTGTCTCTGGCAGGCAGTCCCGGGCCCTGCGCATGTGCGAGGAGGTGGGTGGCCTTCTCTGGGTTTGGGGGGAGCATGATGCTCACTGTACTGGGGAGGTGGCATTTTGGTGTTAAAGGCAGCCCTGGTAAGTGATCCTGTATGTGGATGCCGAGGCTCTGCACCTCGGCATGTGTGAGCGTGTTTGGGCCTGGGGACCCATGCCTGTGCCACGAGCAGAGGAGACGCGGCATGGCCACAGGCTGGAGTGGTGTGTCAGGGCTACACAAGCTCCCATGGTGCAAGCAGCAGGCTGCCAGCTCGAATCTGCTCCTCTGCTCATCATGCCGGCTGCTGGGACTGCCTGCGCCCGGGCACATGGATGCATTTGTGTGGGCACCCTGGAGCAAGCAGCCAGTAAACAAATTCAAAACACCAAAGCAACTGCCCTCCTCATGAGCAGATGGCCCAGAAAGGCCCATCCAGCCACAGGTCCAAGGCCACTCCGAGCACCGTGACAGGCTCCAGGGAAGGACCTGATGGCTGCTGCCCACCGCCAGTGGTGAGCCCCACTGCAAGCAGGAGCATGCTGGGCCATCTGCTCCTGGGGCTCACCTGGCCTGGAGACCCCAAACCCATCCTGGGGGTGCCATGCCACAACACCACGATAGGCAGATGCTCCCATCCTTCCCACTCCGGTGGCCCCAAATGCAGCTTAGGGCTGTGAACAGAGCAATCTGTGTGCAGCCCAGCATCCTCCTCCTGCTGATGGCTGGCCCCGGTTGCCAGCTCCTCTGTCCCCCACTCGCCTGCCCAGAGCAGGGCATGGGCATGGGCATAGGCACGGAAACTGCCCCCGTCTCTTCCCTGGGGCTGGAACTGAGTCAGCTGCACTGATTTCCAGACATGAATCTCAGCTGTGGGGCCAGCAAGCTCTCTCGACCCTGTCTGGACAGCAAGGACATGTGATAACCCCAGTCCTGCCAAAATCTCACACTTACCCCAGTGGATTTAGCTGTAACCATACTCCATGAGCTCAGTCTTTGCTCTCCTCGTGGCTGGTCCTGGTGTCACTGCACTTGGTGACACTGCATACAGCCCTGCTCAGGGCAGTGTGAGGATGATACCCATCCTGCCAGCTCTCTGGTGCAGCCAGCCTGTGTGCCTGGAGGCCCAGCCTGGTGCTCAGCACCATCCTGCCACCTCTCCAGGGCTGGGGATGTGTCATGGTCCCCCTATGGGGAACACTGAGCTGTATGCACAGGGTGGGACACACGTATCTTTCCTGGTGGCCTGGCATGCTGTCCACCACTGCCCAGGCGTCTGTGAACTAGGGGAGGTTACATTTGGTCTCGCACGGTGTGTCCTGGCCGGCACAGAGCCCTGCCCTCCCTCGCTAGGACAGAGACATGTGTGTGGAGGCCTTGCTCCGAAAAGCCCTCATTCCCAGCCATTGCTGGCAGACAGCACACAGTCCTGAGCTCGCCCCGGCACCGGCAGGCTGGCAGCCAGGCTGCCCCGGCAGCCAGGGCACCGCAATGGGGGATCTCAATCCTGGAAAATGCCGTATCTCTGCTGAACACCTCACTTTCAGACTGACTTTATTTAAAAGGCAGAAAACCCAGCTCAGAGCAAAGCACAACCTGAAGCGGGACATTCTGGGGGGGTTCCAGGTCAGAGCAACTCTTCACTCAGCAGCTGTCTGCAATCTGAGCTGGGCATTTCAGACAGGGCCAATGGGGCTCCATCATGCCAGAGAGCTGGAGGCTTGGCCAGGACCTGACAGTGCTGACGTATAGTTGGAGGACATATATCATCCCTGGAAAGCCTGTCTCTTGGGAGGTGCTGTGCTATTCTGGTTCCTCAGCACAGTGCCGACAGCACGCGAACTCTAGGCCCCTGCGGGAGCTTGCTGCACAGTGTCTGAGGATGCCGGAGATGAGCTGTGCTTTGTGCCAGGAGCCACAGAGAGGAACCTGGCCCCAGCTGGTGGGGTCCAGTGGCCTTGGACCATTACCTGTGGCTGGATGGGCCTTTCTGGGCCAGCTGCTCACCCCCTGCCTCTGGATTGCCTGAATGGGCTGAGGCAGCACCCACACTGCCCCAGGCTGCTCAACACTGGGCCTTTTACTCTGTCACAGAGACCTCACCCAGTCTCACCCAGAGACCTCAACCCAGTATGCTTTTGTGGATCCCATGAGGGATGATTTCATGGGTCCCATGATTGATGCTTTCATGGGTCCCATGAGGGGGATCCCAGGGGACTCACAGATCCCATGGCCGTGCCTTGCTGCTACTGATGCCAGTGGGAGGACAGGACATGTGAGTGTGGGGGAACTGGCAGTCGCTGCCTACCAGCTCTGCCTAGCTCCAGCAGTGTCAGCCTGAAGTGCGACATGCTCCTTGAGTCCCCACAACCCATGGTGAAGGCAAGTCATCTCCCCAGCAGACAGCATGCACACTGGTTCACGGCGAGCACTGGAGGGTCCCAGAGCAATCAGCAACTCCAAATTCCCACATGAGGTGGTGGGCAGACACTGGCCTGAGCTGGGGACCACTGCAGGGTGGCAGGGTGGGATGCTCAATCCCCCATCTCCTTTCTCTCCACAAATGAATCCCTGCTAATCCACCCCAGCTGGGGCTGGGGAAGTGGGACTATTACAGGTGGTAATCCGGCTTTAGCACAATGCCTGGCACAGCTGATGCACTGCGTGCTGGCAGCCAGGTACACCCCTCCAGCCTACATGGGCCAGGGGCTGGCAGCAATGACCCCCCCATGCCAGCCTGCCCTGGGGGCCGTTCAGGTTTCAGCGGAGCCCAGCAAGCAGAGGTTTCATGTTTCCTGAGGTGGTTTGATGGCAGAGTCCAGGAACCCTCCAGGAGAGATGGGCAGTGTGGGCTAATGGGCAGGGACCTCCAGGTCGTGGCTCCCCACTGCCAGCAGCTCCCAGCCCTGGGGTCTCTGGGTCAGACTCCAGGACCTCTGTTGGGCTTAGGGGTGACTACCAGCCCGGGGGTCTCTGGGTCAGACTCCAGGACTTCTGCTAGGCTCAAAGGTGGCCACCAGCCCGGGGGTCTCTGGGTCAAATCCTGGGATTGCTGCTGGGCTCAGGGGTGACCCCCAGCACTGTGGTCTCTGTGTCAGCCCCTGGGACTGCTGCTGGTATGGGAGTGCGGGCACATGGGCAGAGATGGAGAGGCATTGTGAAGCCCAGGGGTCTCTGAGCATCATCTCCCTGTCCAAGCTGGAGAGCAGCAGGCTGGGCACAGGGAGCAGAGACCCCCTCACCCCTCCCATCACCACTGGGAACAAACTCTCCTCTGGGCCGGGCCACCGAGCTCTGGTGCTGGGAGCTGAGCCAGCCCTGATCATGCTCAAGCAGGACTTTCCCTCCCCCCACACAAGCAAAGACACAGACGTGTTTTGCCTCCTGACCTGGCTTCCTAAAATTAGCACCCCGAATCTGTTTTTAATGTACAGCATTCCCCCCCACCCTTGCCTAACTAAACAAATGGTCCTGTCATCCTGCCTCTCCTGGGGTCAGCATGCACTCGGCACCCAGGAAAGACAAATCTGGCTGCCCAGGGGCCTGGTTCCACATCTGGCTTTTGGGGTGAGGGCTCTGGGCAGCACCCAGCACCCAGAATGCATGGGGGCCTGGCAACCCTGGGGAGGGATGCCTGGGAGTAACCTGCACAGTGCCCTGCCGCCTAGTCCCACCAGATAGCCGTGCTGGAGCATCCCTCCAGATAGTCCCAGAGAGCCCCTCCGGATAGCCATGCTGGATGGCCCTGCCATCCTGGGCCCCCTGCTCCTGATTTGAGCACAAGGCAGGTGAAGTGAGTATCTTCCCCTTGCAGCACCAGCTCCCGGGCTCATGTGATCCTGGGAGAACCTTGGGTTTCAGCTATAAATACCGAACCATGGCTAGGCCTTGCAGGTTTGGGGGCAGCCTGGCCACGTGATGCCCTCTGGCCTCCTCTGGCCCGGACCTAAGGAAGAATCAGCAATAACAGAAAGGAGAAAACAGCTGTAAAGCCGCCATCCAGGTTCCCGAGGCTGCCTGTCACCTGAAGGCACTGACACCTGCCTGAGCAGTCCTGGATAGCTCCTTGGACTCCGAGATGCAGCTTTGGGCCCTTCCCAGCCATGCTGGCTTAGGGGCCAGTCCTGGCAATGCTGCAAACCACAGCAGAAGAATTCAGGCATGGTATAAACCAGCCTTGTCAAGGAGGTGTTTCTGTGTTGCAAATCAGCCAGAGAATTGATTTCACACCGACAGCAGCCAGGAGCTAATGCAAACCTGGCCACAAATACTGAGCAGAAGAGCTTTCCTCAAAGCTACTTTGATTTTGCAAGTGAGCCACTTGCTCTCCATGCCAATGGGCACCCCAGAACCAGCCTCTGTCACCCTGAGCTCACAGCAAGCCTCGCGCTGTCCGAGCAAACACAGCTCCACACAGATGACTTATTGGGGAACTGCTGACAAGGCGCTTTTCAGCATGGAGCCCAGGGCCTTTGCCGATAGTGTGCCGAGTCTTGGTGGCCAGAGGGACGGCTGCCTGTCTGCAGCCAGCCACGGGCATGTTTCCAACAGGCCTGGCTACTGTCCGGGCTTTGGAGCTGCCAGGGAGATCTGATCACGTCTGGGGGAGAGATTCAAAGGGAGCGCAAGGAGGAAGGAGACAGAGGTCAGAGCCGGTGGGCCGGGCTGGAAGTGCAGGATGAAACGGCATGGCCCGCTGGCTCTGAGCAAGTGGAGCGAGGCAATCACACGGCAGTCTGTTGATGCACCCGATACCCGTAGCCACTGTCCCCCTGCACAGATATCCTTTGCTCCTGCTCCTGACCCTGTGGCCACGTGCTGGCAGGCCTCTGGCAGTCTGGAGAGAGGAGCCAGTGGACTGGGTTGTCTCCCAACCCACACAGACTCTTAGTGCTGGAGAAGCAGGTGGCTGCAGCCCAACGAGCACCTTTGGCCCCCCCAGCCAACCCACGGCTGGTGTGACCCCCACACTGCTGTGGATATCCCAGCTTCCCACAATTGGGATCTTGTGGGGCAGCACAGGAGAGGGGAAAGATTTCCCAAAGCTTTTCAAGAAGCCTGCAGCCTGAGTGCTGCTGCAAGCAGTAGTGAACAGGGTACCCAAAACCTAGATTTAACAGCAGCACTCTGAGCAGGGCTGGTTCACCCCATTGCCCTGTGCTGGGAGCTTCACCCTCTTGGGGTCTTTCCTCTGAGAGCTGCTAAGCTTGTAAAGCCTCTATTGCTGTGCTTAATGACGGGTTCGTTCTGAATTAGCAGCACTCACACCATTTGCACACTGATTACCAGACGGGCCTGGCTAATCCCGGAGACCCTCTTTCCTGCACATCACTGTTCCCCAGCTCACAGGAAGCTCTGCTCTCTCTGCCGGCCCTTTGCCAGCGGGACCAGGGTGTCTGGTCCCAGCCACACGCTCCAGCCCACGTAGCTGCGGGGTGAGTCAGGTTAGCTTGCTGATGCCATAGACAACTCCCCAAATAAGGAATAACCTCCACCAGCCCAGTGAGCTGACGGACTCTCGGGCGGCTGCCTGTGGGGGTGGAGGGGCTGGCCAGGGAGGTGGCATGCTGTGGGAGCTGGCCTCAGTCATCCCCTTCCCAGACTTTCCGGTGGTGATTGGAGAGGGAGGCACAAAAATGTCACAACTGTCCTTGGGGCTCTGCTGAAGTTCAGCAGCGAAGGCGCAGCTCTGCCCTGAGCACCCCTAATCTCAGGGACCAGAGGGAGACAGAGGTGCAAGTTGCTCTGCAGGTGGCCTGAATCCTGACTCTCCTCTTCCAAGGCAGCAGAGAAAGCATCAGAGAGGCAGCAGCGGGAATGAAAAGTCCAAGCAATGCCAAACACTTGGCCTGGGTGATGCTTTGCTGGCACCCTGCTTCCAGGCAAGGCCAAGCAACAGTAGCACCCCAACTCCAGCCTGCAGGTCTGCTGCAAATCAGGGGATGCTGCTGCATGTGGGGTAGCTGGAGGAGTTGTTGCAAGATGTCATAGTCGACTGAGCGATCCCACTGCTCCTTGGACATGCCTATGTAGGGACGCATCCCCAGCAGGCCAGCAGCTGAGCTGGCCCATGGCTGTCTCCCTCTGCCCCATCCCAGATTGGTGGATGTGCTGGGGGCTGAGCGCACACTAGAGAGGGGAAAGGCACCACATAGAAGGGGATAGTGGAGACAAATGTTGCTGCAAATTGCCCTGGGCTGCACTGGAGGAGCCATGGGCTGCTCTCACCGTCGACTTGGCACTCCGAGGGCTGTGAGGAGGATTTTCCAGCACTGAAGCAATAGCACGTCTCTCTCCCAGGCGGCTCCAGCTGCAGCGGTTTCCTGCCTGCTGTGCGCACTGTGGAGGAGGCTGCGGCGAGGAGCAAGGGGAGCAGCCCCTGTGTGCCAGCTGCCCTCGGCTCCCGTCCTGCATGACCAGCATGGCCCCAGGTCCTGCTGTGAAGGGTCGGAGCCGCCGTGCGGGGCACAGGACACCTCTGGTGCGGGGAAGCTGGGATAGGGGCTCCAATATGGGTGCTAGTCCGGGGTGCCTGTCCTGCCCTGCATTGCCCAGGCTGGTTGGTACTTTTCCCTTTCCACCTCTCCCACCACCAGCTCAGATCCTTGCTTATCCAAGAACTGGTATTGAGGACAGCCAGGAAGGGATGGCTGAAAAGCTGCCGGTACCTTGGCACTGCTCCAGCCTGGCCTATTATCCCCACTGGCACAGTGAAGGGGAAACTGAGGCAGGGCCTGAAGCCAGCCAGGGGCACAGGAAGCCGTGCCCAAGGCCAAGACCACCCAGGTTTCTGCTAAAGTGACCTGGCATAGTAGGAAGGTTTTTAATCCGTGGCAGGGCTGGCGATGAGATGGTGCGGGACTGTGCAAGGACAAGGTCAGGGAGCAGGGACAGCTGGTGGTGCAGGGACAGGGATGGGAACTGGGTGGACACAGCTCTCCTTTCCTATGCCAGCTAGTGCTATCCTGCCAAGGAGCCGGCATCTCCGTCACCTGGGATGGGCCTCTTTGGAGCCAGGTGCCAGGCTCCAGCAGGGCACTGGGGCTGGACTGTGGGTACCCTGGCTGCTCACCTGAGTCCCGAGCATCATCAAGCTGGGGACAAGGGGCAGGGCCACCCAGCATGGGTTTGGAGGAGGCAGAGTGAAACAGCGGTTCAGACCAAAGCATTTCACCTGATTCCGAACTAGACATTTAAAGCCAATAAATTGCCCTTTAGGAAGACAGGGCCATCTCGACATGAAGGTGACCCTTTTTGGATGAAATGGGCAGCTGATACCTGAACAAACTGTTTTACCTTTTCCATTGCACCTCCAGAGACACACTTGTCCTTTGAAGCAAGTAACTCATCAGAAGTTTTGCTCCCTAAAGCACATCCAACATTGTGAGACAAGACCAAAAGTTTGACATTAAAAAATCAAGACTGCAATTTGCTCCAGGCCAGCACCTCTCTGTGACACTGGGGACACTGAGGAGGGGAACGAGTCCCCAGACTGAGCCACAGCCTCGTGTTTCCCTCCACCACCTTAACACCACCAAGCACAACACCCTATCCAGACTGGGTGACATTGGTGCATAGGCGCAAACGCAAACTGCCCAAGCCCGCGTGGGACCGTCACAGCCCTCAGTCCACCTGCTCTAACCATTAGGCTGTCATGCTGCCCTGGCGTCTGATTCCAAGCCAGGGGATGTGAGGACCGGCCCGGCTCTCCCCTGCTGGCATGGGGAACCCAACTGGCCCCAGACCTGTGTCAGCAGCCCCATGGCGGCCAGGGATGTGCACGGCGGCCGAGACCAGCATGGCGAGGAGGGCGGGGGCGCATGGGGGGCCCGTCCCACTCTGGCCTTTGCCTCTGTTTTCTCAAGGGCTCTGTCTCTGGAGGAGCTCGTGGGATCCCAGCCCTTTGCTTGGTCCCAGCGCGCCAAGGAAAATAGGTCCTGCCGGTGCCTGTTTGTTTGCTGTGGCCACAGCCACGGCGTGTGATTACAGCTGCAGCGTGGCCGGCGCTGTGGGGCCCTTTGTGCTTTGGCCAGGCTCCCCGCAGCGACGGTACCCCCACGCTGCCCCGGGCTGCTCAGGGCTCCCCAAGCATCCCTGGCCGTTGGAGCGAGCGTGCCCGCAGCCATGCAGCAAGCTGCTGGCAAAGCTGGCTCTGGTGCTTGGGGCAGGTGGCCCCCATGGTCCCAGGCCCCCTCTGGACGCTGCCCTGGGGAGTGGGCAGTGAGAGGACTGGGCAGCCTGCCAGGGGACGGTGTCCTTTCTCTCTGCGCCCCCCCCCCCCCCCGAACTCTAGGGGTGAAAGTGTGCAGCCTGCAGCCGGCAGGGACCAGGCAGATCTAACCGCTCGGCTTGGGCCTGATCCAAACGCCAATGGAAAATTCCCGTCTCCTCCACGGTGGCTCGGTGCAGCTGTGCCCTCCACAGCCAGCCTGGACTCAGCCCCGGCCGGCCAGCAAGCCCCGCGCCCCTCACCTGACTGCACCCATACCCCAGCAGCCTCCTCTCCCTCCCACATGCTGGGGCCCGGGGGAGTCCTGCAGCCGCCTGGGGCACAGACAAAACTGTCCTACCCCAGAGCAAGCTGCATGTGAGCAGCGCTTGGAGAAACCAGAGCAGGGGCCCTGACGCCAGCACCCCCAGGCAGTGCCTGGAATGCCTCAGTTTCCCAGCACATCTCTGCCCTTGGGAAAGTTTTCTTTCCTGCTGGACACTTCCAAGGCGACAAGTCCCCCATCGAAGGGATAAGCCAGGCTCACCTGTGTGAATGGCTCTGGAGGGGCCATGCAGAGCAGCCCCCCTTGCCAGCTGGCATGGGGATCGTGTGGCTGGTGGGGAACACGATGTACCGCACGCCTTTCTGCACCTCTGCGCTGCCTTCCCAAGCAGCCAGGCTCTATAAATACCCTGGCCGGGGGGATGCAAATACACACGTCTGACCTGCTCCTCTAGCCCCACAGCAGCACCCAGTGCAGTGAAGCAGCCGGTCTGGCATCCTCGGCACAGCAGCCCGGAGGTGCCCACTGCCCTGATACCAGTCACTCTCCCCCGCCATGCCCCTGCCAAAGACGGGTCCTCGCCCCAGGCGCTGCCGCAGCACCCTGACATCTGATCCCAGCTGCAACAGTTTCCAGCCCTAAGAAACATATGTTGTTCTCACGGCCAATTAAAAATTAAAGTGGAAAAAGGGCTTTTGGGGGTTATTATTATTAGCAAAGCGGCCAACAATGCTGAGGTTGCTATGCAGACCCCCGCTCAGGTCACCATGCTGCCACTGAATGCAACAGTTTTGGCCGTGCGTTAGGGTTCAAATACGGCAAGGCAGGGCTCTGCCTTATTATGAGCATTCACAGGATTTTTAAACATTGTGGGAGTGTTTCAGCCACTGGAGAGGGACATGGAAGAAGAAAGCAAAGCAAACAGCACGCAGGCTCTGGCTCTGTCACCTGCAAGCTGCCGCTTCATGGGCTGGCCCCAGCTGTGACAGCCTGTCCACAGCCCCGCTCCGGCACTATGGCAGCGTGCACTGGCTTTTGCAAGCCAGCTACAGCTTGAGAGCAAAGGGAGAACTGAAAAGTTTCGTTCTGCCCCGAGATTCCCAACCCTGACAACTGAGGGGGGGCAGCTGGAAAGAAGAGTTTCTAAGTGAGGGAAGGAGAAAGCAAACAGTAACAGGGAAAGTAGGGAGCCCTGGTAGCACAGAGTGCTGCGTGCAGCCCCCAGAGCCTGCACTGACCTCAAAAGCTTTCCAGCTAGCCCGTGCTGCCTTACATAGGGCACTGAGCGGGAGAGGAGTCAGCGCTCAGTGCAGGGCAGGTCGGGGGAAGAACGGAAACGGATCAGGAGGGATTAGCCCAGCCTCGGCTTCACAGGGAAAAGAGGGGGGGCTAGCAATCCAAACCGTCGGCAGCCTTAAATCCCATTGCACCCGTGCAGAGTTTCCCAAAGGGCGAGAAAAAATTACAGAAGTGTCTGCAGATGCTCCCGAGGGGACCGGGACAGCCGACGGGGCTTACCTGCTCGCCTGTCCCCTGTCTCCAGCTGACACCTCTGCTCTGGGCTAGAGCAACCAGCCCAAAGTTGCCAGCCTCACAGTCCCTCAGTGCGTGCCGAGCGACCCTGCAGATTAGAGTATCCTTCAGCTGTAATCCCAATGGAGTCGGAGATTAAACTGGAGCCCAGACCCGCCCCCAGTGCCACGGCTCCCAATCTCTGTGACGGCTGGGGCCGCGTCAGTGCAAGCCGCTGGGAAGGCCCGCGGCCAAGGGGGAGGCGTGCATGCACACGCACGCAGCCTTCAGCCCTGGCCCCGCACGGCCAAGCCAGCTGCTGGGGACAGCAGAGCGCCCCAGCTGAGGGGTCGTGAAGAGGGGAGAGCTCCTGGCCGGCATCGCCACCCTCAGCAGCCCCAAGGTTTCTAGGGGCTGCTCTTTCTGAGGGTATTAAAAGTCAGCAGTCAGCATTAAAAGCCACAGGGCTATTTCAGTTGTTCTAATCTAACTTGAATGTCTAAATATAGCAGATGTCAAGCTTGTGCACTACATTTCTCTGGGTAAATAAACCTAGTAAGGGGAAGGGGTAGAGGAGGCCCAGCTCACCCAGAAGTGAGGGAAGATCTTTTCCTGCAAACCCCTGACCATGCTGGGGCTGGACTGTCTCCTCCGCCTAAAAAAAACAAACTGTTCCCCCAGGTGTTATATAGCCCACCTCTGCTGCCCAGTCTGCGGGCGCTGGAGACGATACCAGCTCCCCCCAGGCCCAGTCTGCCCTGCTGTCGTCGCCAGCAGGACGTGGTTAGTCCTGAACAGCAGCCTCCCTGGCACCTCATTATAGAAGAAGTCAATTAGCAGGGTGGGAGCTTGTCTATACTGAAATGACCAGGAGTGTCACAGAGACTCCAGCCTCCCCCTCTGGTATCTGCATGACCGCCCCACTTGAGCTGACATACTCGCTCCCAGTTGCTTTTTGTATGGAAGCATCAGTCAAAATGTTTAGCTCTGTCCCTAAGAAGGTGCCCCAAAGGGGAAATTTCCACCTGTTGCTCTGAAGAGCATCGCCGCATATTGAAGGAAGAGCTCTTTAGCCAGGAGCTCTGGGGTCAGCCAGCTGCTGTTTCTAGCATGATGGTCCCAAGCATTGCACAAGGTATAAAACCCAATAAATCTCTGCATGCTCACACTCCGGGTGTGCTAAATCCCAGGAAACCCCAGGAACCTTCCCAGCGCACTGTGCCCCCCTGTGCCAGGACCCTACGGCCAAGGATGAGTTTTGGCCAGGGAGGATGAAGGTGGTCCTAGCCAGCAGTTCTTGGCAAGACAATAGCAATTATTTTTTGCAGATCTCCTGTTCTTCTCCTAAGGGGCTGTCACATGCGAGCCACCTCTGTCCTATGGGTAGGACCTGCGGCGGTGAGGGCATGTGGCCATCCTGCCCTCACTGCAAGCACAAGGGAGACTGTTACTCCTCCACCCCATCTTGAAACAGGGTTTACTTTAGGAGGAAAATTTGCTGGGTCTACACTGCACCAAGATGGGGCTTTAAATGGCATAATGACAGGTCCTGCACCATCAGAGCCAAGGGGCTGATTTTCTTTTGGGATTAATCCCTAAATGCCCCTTAATTCACAGCCTCACCAACAAGTCACTGTGTTACTCCCCTAAAACTCACCCCCTGGCTCACAGAGCACTGGATACTGTTCCCTGTGCCCTCTCCCTAACCCGATGTGTGTGCATCTCTCTCCCCTTCTGACTTTCGCCAGGTCTGCTCACCTGCTCGGCCCCCAGACCCACATGGAGCAGGGCCAAGTAGGAAACCCAGCGTGTGGGACAGACCAGGCATTCGCTGTTCCTGTTGCACACTGGCAGGACAGCACTGAGTGTTACTGGGATGCTTTATTTGTGTTAAACATATCTTTAAAAAATCCTTGAGAAGCTCCTCAGCAGAGAAGGGCAGGCAGGCTGGGATGGAAACACTCTTAACTGACTGGCCAAGAAAGTTGCAGTCTGGTTGGAAGGAGAAAAACCTCCCCTCGCCCCAACCAAAGAGCAGGGAGCAGCAGCACTCTCTTGCCTGGGTGTATTAGGATGTTAAATATTCAGTGAGCTGCCAAGGCAGGTCCTGCCCTTGTGCTCACTTGCGCCCAACAATAGCGCGGCTCCTGTTACTACTGTTCTCGTTTGGCTGGAGACATCCATTAACTAATTTCTAATAACAGCATCATGCGTAAGTGCTGAACTAGCGTTGGCTGGAATGCTGGATGACTGGAGGCAGCCAGGTTTGGCAGCGTGGGGAGGGGCTGCAGAGACACCCAGAGCCACGGGCAAGGCGCGCTCAGCTAAATCCATCAGCTTGGCACCCACACACAGCTTACCCCTTCCCCACCCTGGCGAGAGCAGGCACCAGCAAGCCACGTGGCACCATTTGGGAGACTTCCTGGGAAAAGGTGGCAACACACCTTGGCTGGGCATTGTAAAAAAAGGCTGAAAGCAACCGCCCAGTAAGCAAACACAGCAGCCGCAGCTAGAGCCAGGGACACCCAGCATGGGAGTGTGGCTCTGCGGTACCCAGACTGCAACCACCAGGAGCTACAGGTCACATAGCAGGCTGTGGGTTGAGCTCGACACTGGTGCGCCGGGGTTTCACACATGCAGAAGGCGGGCAGGATGGGAAGCTGGCACGTGGGGCTTGCCCGTTCATGGGAAAAGTGTTTCCAGCCAAGTGGCTCATAACTCTGCCCAGTTCTCCCCAGCTTCCAAATCCCACCCACCCCCTCTCTCCTTTTGGTAAAAATGAAGTGATGCTCCTTTTACATCATCCCTTCTCTTGTCCTCCAGTGTTTAATGCACTTCTCCATCTTTCCTACTTTCCAGCTGAGCAAACTCTGCCCAGCTGAAACTTTGTGGAACATCAAGGCAATGAGAAGGAAAGGAGAAGGCAGAGAATGACTGGGCCCTGGCATGCTGCACTGCACAGCCACCACTTGCAGCCCATGGGGTTGGAGCCCATCCTGGGGGGTCCTTGTACCCCTGCAGCCAGCACCCAGGACCAGCACCCACACTGCAGCCCCTATCCCAGCTTCCCCGCACCAGAGATATCCTGCGCCTCACATGGTGGCTCTGACCCCTCACAGCGGGACCTGGGGCCATGCTGGTCATGCAGGACGGGAGCCAAGGGCAGCTGGCACACAGGGGCTGCTCCCCTCGCCGCAGCCTCCTCCACAGTGCGCATAGCAGGCAGGAAACCGCTGCAGCTGGAGCCGCCTGGGAGAGAGACGTGCTATTGCTTCAGTGCTGGAAAATCCTCCTCACAGCCCTCAGAGTGCCAAGTCGACGGTGAGAGCAGCCCATGGCTCCTCCAGTGCAGCCCAGGGCAATTTGCAGCTTCATGACCCCCTTCACCACCATCCCCCTACCACTGGCTCTTGGGGTGTCAGGCCTGTGCCTGGGCTCTAGTGAGTTGTGAAATCGCAGCCATGTAGTTTTCTCCAGCTGGCTGGAAAGTTTGACACTGGATTCCCGGATGTGAGGAGCCCTTTGGGGGAGCGTGGTGTGTCCCGCTTGCAGCATCCTGCCCTGAAGACAGCGGCAGTGTCACGTTGGGGAGGAGAGGGTGAGAGCCAGGTCCACGGCCAGCACAGACTGCACCAGCTCACTCCAGTCCTCACCTGCAGCCGACCTCTTTGTTATTTGCCTTTTCACCAATTCCCCTGGCAGAAAGCGTCACTTTTTTTATCATTCAGCCTTGCTCTGAGATTGAGCAGATTAAAGTGAGCCCATAAAACCCCTTGCCCTAGAGAGCTGCCCCTGCTTGGCACAGGACAAGGTAGGCCAGGATGGGGTATCTCTGCAGATCTAAACATCCTCAGCCATGAAGGACAGGGCATTGCAAGCTGGCAGCTCTGTTCACTGCCGGGGGCTGTGCGCTGGCTGGGGTGCATTCCCTTGTCACACTTGGTTTCTTCACCCAAGACCAGCCTGGCTCTGCAGTTGCTGCCTGCTGCTGTCCATTGTTCCCAGGGCTGAGACCGGAGACTGCACAAACACATGGTGGAGATAATGGTTGTATCTATCTGCAGCCCAGCAAAGCTTTGCGCCATGTCCTCTTGAGCAAAAAACCTCCTGGTGCTTGTCCTTTCTGTCCTTTCAGCGGGTGTTTCTTGTCCCTGGTACAAGGATAGACACAGCTGCAGCACCCTGCAAGGGTCTCTGAAATCCTTATTGCCAGAGACCAGCTGCACTGGTCCCTGGGGACCAGCTTTGCCCCCACCACTGGTGCCATACTGTCAAGAGCAGGACACACTGGGGACCAAGGCAGGCAGGCGCAAAATGGGCTGGAAAGGCCACCGGCAGGAGGAAGGAGATGTACATGAATGGCACCCAATATTGCATGGCCCTGGGGCAGCGCTGGCTAGGAGGACCTCTAGGCCAGGTGCCACAGAACAGCACCTTTCCTTACCAGGGAGAGCTCTGCTCTGCCCAAGGCTGCAAACCGCACAGGAATATTCCTCCCACCAGGCTGTCAGTGAGGACACAGTCCCCCATGAAACACCTTCTCTGTGGATGCAGCCACCCTGAGTGCACCAAAGCAGTGTCTCAGGCAGCAGACATCTACCTTGGGAGGAAGGCTACTCAGCCTCCTCTCTCACCCTTGACTGCTGCCTCCATTGCGGCACATGCTGTCATGTGGCAGGGTATAACAACAACAATGAATAATTGGTTAATGCGATTTCAAAACATGATTTGCAATTATAACTCGCCAGAGAGCATTCAATGATCCCGCACGCCAGGAGAGTGTTTTTCTCCTTCGTTTGTTCCTGGAAACTCTAAACCAATTAACTTTACAGAAGCCAGAAGCAAAACACTGCTCAGCAGACCTGGAAGGGTGGGTTTATCTCTGCGCTCAATCACTTACCTTCCAAGTGCGTCATGCAGCATTGGTAACGAAAGACCTGAGGACTGGTACTGAGACCCATTGTAACCTTACGCTTTCTGTCCCCCCAGAACAGCAAGATTTCAAGCACGAGTCCCTGGGGCCTCTCGTGCACACGCTGGCCCCACTGCCACCTCCAAGGTTGGTGGAGCGAGGCCTGTTGGCAGCCACATGACAAACTGTGGTGTGTGGCTACTGTCAGGTCCTGCTCTCACAGCAGGGAGCGGGTCTTGGCTACGCCATGGCCATCAGTGCCCTGGAGCCCACACCATGATGATGAGTCACGTGCAGGCTCCTCCAGCTTCAGACCAAAGTGGCTCCAAGCCATCAAATACCAAGTCTGTTTGGAAACGTCTCTCATCCATCTACGGCCACAAAAAAGAGCAGGATGATGCTCCACATCCTCACAGTTGGGGATGAAGCAATCTTCCTGGCATCAGGGGACTGTCCCTTCCAGCACCCTGTGCTGCCAATGGTGCTGGCAGCAACTCATTTGCCTCAGCCACCACTGGGGAAGTGGCAGCTCATCCATCCCCAGTGGCAGTACCCACAGCCCTCTTGAGGTTGGGGCCTCCCTGTCTTCCCCGCAGAGGATGGCTGTGGGTCCAGGCGACACGGCACTTGGAAAGGTCTTGCCTAGCCTGGAGAACGATCCCAAGCTTCCAGCCTTTCTTTGCCCCAGCTCCCACAGCCACCAGACAGACTCTGATGGCAGGGCTTGGCACAAGGCACCCAGCAGCTCACTCCCAAGCCCTTTGGCTTCTGCATGCCCCGACCAGCCCCTTCCCAGTCACTAGACTCTGGTGTTACCTGCATCCTGCTGGAAAGCTGGGCATGGAGGCATGCTGTGGGGTCACAGCTATGCCCCCACGACTGGGGAGAGAGGGACTGAAACAGTCCTGGGTACTGGCTGCTTTGGGGATGCTCTGGAAATGATCCCAAGCAAAATCTGCTCTCCCACAGCCGTGCAACCCTCTAGTACAGTCCCCGAGCATCTCAGAAGAAATGCAGGAGTCTGCCGAGGGGCATTGGTCAGAAATGAAAGCCGATTGGACCAAAAATCATCCACATCAGTTAGGGGGAAATAGAAAGAAGGAAGGCAGCCCATAATGCCGCTGTAGTGGCAGGGCAGGGCAGGGTGGGCACTCCTCCCCGCAGGTCTCACATGTGCTTCCTGAGCTTGCAGGGTGACTTGCTGCCCTCATGGCTCAGCCTCCCAGGTGGGGAATATGCCAGGGCCCCACTCTGCCCAGCCCTGGGTTGCAGGCATTGGGCAGTGGAAGGAAACATGGGGCAGATTTGGGGCTTGCAGTGCCCAGGAGGCCTCCCGTTAAAACCTGAGTGCCCTGGCAAGCTGTCATTTTGCAACTTCCAGGTGCTGAGGGAGGTAAGGATGGAGTGCAAAATAAATGCAGGGCTGGCTGTGAGAGTCCCAGAGTAGAGGGACAAGCATGCTGCTGATGGCCTCAGGTGCAGGGGCATCTCAAGTGGGGCTGCAGATGGCTGGGGACCTGGGGACTGGAAATAAAAAAGAAAAGCAAAGAGGAAAAAATGAGAGCCATGGACATGTTCTCTCCTCCATGGATGGGTGGCCCCAGGTACCCTGGGTGTCAGTGCTGTCTCTGCTAGGGCTCTGCAGCACCCGCCAGGTAGGAGCAAATACAGCTATGACCTCCCAGGGTACCCCAGCACTGTGCCCAGGTCTTCTTTCATTGTCTGTGCCACAGAGAGCCATGTCGCCTCCCTTCCCTGAGAAAGGGTTTTGGACAGGGGAATTGCAGCCTTTGCAAAACCCTCGAGAGCTGCTAACAGGCACTGCATAGGAATGAGGGACTGTGAGCATGAATGCCTTTTGGCCCATATGACTGTAGCATCCTTGTTTAAAGTTATAAATAACCAGACCAAAAAAGGAGACGTGACCGCAGCAATGTCCCACCTTTTCCCAGGAGGCTCTGATTTATTTGGGGTGTTTTGTTCACAACCAAGGAGCAGGTATGACTTGTGTGGCCCTGCCTCTCCAGTGTAGGTGAAGACATGCCCAGTGAAAACCCAAAGTCTGAGGAGCCCAGGCTAATCATCATCCTGTGGTGCTGTTGAAAGGGCATGACTACTGTTCCCAGGGGCACTGGCAGGGCTGGGGTCAGCCCCCACCTTCACTGGGGTGACTGGCAGTCCCAGGGCCAGACAGCAGCACAGGATCCCATCGATCATGTTTCAGTCACAAGGAGGAAAGAGGATAAAGGCCCTATTATGGCCTGCCAGGGAAATGAATTCAGCAGGAAAAGCACAAAAGGAAGCACAGGAGCTGGGGCCAGCACTTGGGAATGAGGGTGACTGTGACCTGAGCATGGGTACCAGGGTGCAACTACCCCTGCCCTGGCTCCAAGCCGCCCTGCGGCCCCTCCGACAGCAAGACAAGATGAGCAGCCATGCGGGCAGTCCCAGCCAGGCAGGAATTGGGGACTTGAGCTGGACAGGTGGTGTTGGTCTCTTGTTCCCATGTCCACCTAGCACGGTGCTGGGACACAGACCTTGTTGTTGATGATGAGATGCGTCGGGAATGCAGCAGATCTCGAGAGCAGGGGCAGTTCCCAGGGTTTTGGGGGCTAGATGAGGCCCCAGGGGCCCTGCCAAGCAGTCACCAGCCAGCACCATCCTGGCCTGGTGCTCAGATGGGACGAGCCTGGCATCTTTTCAGGTCCGGGACAGCTTGGGGAGAGCACAGGCATCACCCCCCCCCCCCCCCCCCCCCCCAGTTGGGAAAGGCTGCCCCAGCAAGGGATCAGGGGGAGCCGCAGGCAGCTGCCCCCTTCCCTCCCCTTCAAGCCTGCTCACAATTGGCTGCCCAGGGGACACTGGCCTTGATCCGCAGTGCTGGCCGTCCCTGTGGCCGAGCAAACAGAGGGGAAAACAGCACAAGCCAGCCTCTGCGACTGCAAGCACGTGGCCAGTCTTGCCAGGGGAGGCAGGTCCCCCTGACCACAGTCCCCAATGCTTGACTGGCTACCTGGAGAGCCTGGACGTGTGGCAGGCCTTGCTGAGGTCCCCGAGGCACTGGTGACTGCCTGTGCTCCTGATGGGCAGCCCCTACCCTGAGCTGAGTGAAGCAAGGTGACCACTAGGCAACAGGGCCATGGGTGCCTTGGGGCAGGTGGCGGGCACCGTGCCCCTCGCTGTGGAGGTGATAGCACTCTGCCTGGAGAGGCGTTGCCATCCCACATCTCCTCTGCGGGTCCCGCGAGGTTCCCAAAGCCACAGCATCCAAACAGCCAGCAGCAGCCACTGCTCCTGCCACCCCCTACCCCAGAGCTGCTTGAGACTCCACAGCTCTCTCAGGTGCCAGGAACACCGAGTCACCCATCCCAGGCTGTGTGGGACCCCCTGCAAGACAGCAGGGCTTGCAGCACCCAGCTCAGTAATGCGTTCACAGCCTTGACCTGCTGCGCTGCAACGGTACCACCTGAGGCTCACCATATTGATCTGCCTGTCACATCTCCAAAAACAAGCCTGAGCTGGCACTGCTGAGCCCTGGAGCTCAGCAAAGGGAGCAAGAGCTGGTGGCAGCACTCACTGCACTGGTGGAGAGGCTGCAACTAGGCAGACATGAGCATAATGCAAGAGCTGGTGTAAACCAGGAGTTAGCCAGGTCCCAGCTTGCAACCCCTGGCGCCTGGCATGGTGCAGTCCATCTTGGCTATGTCCTTGACCAGTTCAGGGGTCAGCTTGCCCAGTTCAGAGCTCTGTTTGCTGTGAGGCTGGGCAAGTCCCCACGGCTGCAGGACGCGCTGGGATGAGCCAGTTTGGAGAGGAGCTAGTGGGCAGCTGGCACGTGCAAGGGGCATGTGACCCAGCCCTGCCCAGCCTGCCCCACAGTCGATTTCTCTGAAGTGCTTCCCCACCAATGAAACACAGCATTTCTTGGAAAATCCCCTCCTGGTCATCTTTCCAAAGGTCCCACTTCAGCTGGTCCTGTCCTAGAGCCAGGTAAATGCCAGAGTGAATCACAGCCCCACTTCCCCAGTCCTCCCAGTGCAACCATCACAGCCACTGTGGTCCTGTACCTCCCCAATGGTGCCATGCCATCCAGAGCCACTGCTGCCTGCTTCCCTGCATTCCTGCGGGAGGCCCTGTCTGCGTCTGGGCTGCAGCGGGTTGGCACCAGGCTAGATGGGCTGCAGGATGCATGGCTGGGATGGCTGCGGGGCAGCGTGGCCCCCACCAGCAGCGCCTGGGCATGGAGAGTCTGGCCCTTTCTGGCCCTTTCACAGCAGTGCCATGCACCCCAGCAGCCCAGACAGATCAAGCATGAGGTGCTGCAGCAGCCATGTTCTGTGGGGAAGGGGGCTTCCAGCTGCCCTCCCTGCCCAGCAGTGGCACTGCGCGGAGCTGGGATGGGACAAGGCCCAGGTGCCAGGGCACAGACGTCTGCTCCAACAGCCTAGCTGTGCCAGGCCACCCTGCTCCTCGCAACGGCCCCACCATGAGCTGTGTCCCCTCCGTGTCCTTCTCCAGGCAAGGTGAGAGAGCCCGGAGAACGCTTGTGGCCACGGCCGGTTGGCACCGTGCCCCCTGCTGCTGTCCAGCCATTCCCAGTTTGTGCCGGCTCAAGTGCCGTCAATGTTGCTGGCAAACCTGCTCACTCACTCTCCGCCTACGCGGGGACATCATTGCCTTGGTGCGGGCATTTGCTGGGGTCCCACAGCTGGGTCCCCCTCATGGGTCCCCTGTGGCTCAGCGCCAGCACAGCCCCACCATCCTGGGGGTGAGCACTGGAGGAGGAAGCACCAGGTGCTTTGCAGGGACTGGGGTCTCGGCTGGACCCAGCGGCTGCGCTGCTCTCCCGCGGCCGTCTCTGCAGGGCCGTGCATAGCCCAAAGCCTGTGCCAGGAAACTAAACTCCCCATTCTGCGTGAAATGGAGAAAGGCAAATGCGTGAGGGTCTGAGCTGGTGGAGGGAAACTGAAACCTAATGAGAAAGTGCTGCCCCTGACACGGCACCTCGTTAAAGGAAAGGCTGGAAAAGCTTCTTTGGCAGGGGGGCTCCCATCTGAGCGAGCATGGCGGGGGGCTAGCCTCCCCGGTGTGCAGTGCTTCAGCCCCAGCGGTTAAAAAAGACCAGAGAGAATGAGTGCAAAAAAGGCAAAATACAGCCACCCGAGCACCAAGGAGCTTTCTTGCTGCAGCTGTGGGGAGAGCGGTGCCCGCTCCTGGCATGCCAATGTCAGGGTCCGGCCACAGCCATGCGGCAGCCCCCGTGGTGCGGGGCCCGACTGCCCTCTCACGGCTGCCGGCAACACAGCGTTTCTGGCCACCCGGCCCAGACCTGTGCCCGCCCAAGGGCTACCACCCCAGCTCTCGTGAGCCGCAAGGCCCACAGCCCCCCCGAGGTGCCCATGCCTCCCCCTAATGCCCCCCTAACTGCCCCCCCCAAGGTCCAGGGTGCCTCCCAAGGTCTATGTGCCCCCCCAGGGGACCATGTTTGCCCTCTAGGCCTGCAGCTCCTCCAAGGTCCACCCTCCCAAGGCCCATGTCCCCTCCCCGAGCCTGTGTCCCCTCCCAAGGCTGCTGTCTCTCACCCTAAGGTCCATGGACCCCCAAGGCTCATGTGTTCCCCAAGGCTCATGTCCCCCTGAAAGTTCACTCCCCCCTCAAGTCCCACGTCCCTCCCAAGACCCATTCTCCCCCATCACCCATGGCCCCCTCAAGGCCCATGTCACCCCCCCCTCAAGACCCATGTCCCCCCCCCATGCCCACTGCCCCCGTTCCCGCCACACAAGGAGGCTCAGCCCTGGGCTGATCCCTGCTCGCCCGCTCAGGGACTGGGGGCCCAGGGTCCCACCAGAGCACCTAAGCCCCCTGGCACAAGTGCTAGCGGCTCAGCACTGGGCTGGCTCCCACACATTCTGGGCAAGGGCCCACAGTTGGCTCCCAGTGTCAGTGTGCCCTGGCTGACAGCTGCCCAAGCCCCCTGCATGAGTGCCAAGGGCTCATGCTCTGTGGCCATGTTTAATTCAATGTACTGTACTGAGGGAGGAGCTGTAATTGGTTTATCCTGTTCACACTAATGCACGGAAAGAGGGGACTGTGCTCACCGTCCTTCTGTGGGACACACTTCCACAAGGAGAAAATCCAGTCAAGGAAGCGATGGTTGCAGTGGGCCACCGTCGTGGCCTCCACGGGACTGTACACCCACATCTTTCCATACTGGGGTGGACTTGGCTTCTCCCAGGGAAAATGGGAGCTCAGCAGAGCCGCTGCTGTTCTCTTTGGTGACTCTTTAACCTCCTCCATCTCCTATCATGATAATTGATACAATTACAGGGAATTACACCTGTAAAACCCAGCATTAAGTCATGTCAAGCTGAGAGGGATTTACAGAGCAACCTGAGGGATTACTGCAAATGAGAAATGCTCGTCTAAAGCATTTAGGCTTCCCTGTGATGCCTCCTGCAGGTGCTCCTGGAGGCAAGCAATGAGAGGGGCCATTCCCCTGCTGGGCCAACTGAACCACTGGGGGAAACAGGGCAGGTAACAAACGGCTCTTTAAAGGAAATGCAAGAAAAAAATGACTGGGATCTGCTTGCATGGAGAGTTTCACTTCGCAAACATCTCAGCAGACTTTCCTGGGAGACTCTCTGCTGCACTGCAATAATCAGCTTGGAAAGAAGAGAAGAGCCTTTCTGAGCTGGCACATCCCCTCTCCTCCCGTTAAGGCCAGGAAATAGGCAATTAACCCTGCTGCAAGGCTGCTTTCCCCACACTGCCTGCCAAACGCGCAGCAAACAGAGGAGGATCCTGAGATACTTGCCGCTCAGGGCTTCTCGAGACATGCCCGGCTCCAAGGACCCCGCTGCAGACACCTTAAAATTGCTGGGCGTCCTCCTGCGAAGACAGAGTCTGGTGCCTGGAATGACAGCTCTGGTCGCTCTGAGCCGCCAGGGTCCGTGGTTGAGCTACGAAGGACCAGAAAGTGCTGCTCAGCCCAGCAGCGTGGTTCACTGGACTGTTGTGCGTGCAGGACGTGCCTTGGCATTCACTTTCAGCTGTCCCATGCCTGCTAACCTTCACACAGATGTAGCCTCTGTGGGTGGAGCAAGCATGCAGCGCTCAGCGCATGGGTCAGAGTGGCAGGGCGTGGCCATCATCGACTTCTCCATTGTCTGGTTATAGCTTTGATCAGTGAGTGGGGCAGCGTCTCGTATTTGCTCTGCTCACCCTGCCGAGCTGAAGCTGCAGGAGGGAGGTGTTGGACAATCCTCTTCCTGAATCCAGCCTGAACCCAGCCGCTCCAGCAAGCAGGCAATTTGCACACCATCTGCACCAGCTTGTGCATCCAATTCTAGCAGAAAAAAATCACTTTAATCTGGGTGTACAAACTGAAGAGGAAAGGATGGGAAAAATGACACAGTGTGTGTGGAGGGGCATTAGAGCACATTTTGGGGGGATCTTCCAGGGACCTAAACATGAGGACAGGCTCTTTTTTTTTCCTGGGATCTAGGAGAATCATGGAATAAGTGAGGTTGGGTGGGACCTTTGAAGGTTTCTTCTCCACCTCCCCTCAAACCAGGGTCAACTGCAAAATGAGAGCCAAATTGAAAGCTAAATCAGGCTGCTCAGGGCCTTATCCAGTCAAGTCTGAACATTTCCAAAAATGGTGACACCACCATTTCTTTGTGCCCTTCTTCCAGCGTCTGACCCCCTATTTTCAGGGTGTTTTCACTCTCTGTGCATGGGGCAATGATTTCACCTCATGTCATGAGGGTCTCGGATGGCTTCAGCATAGTCACTGGCTCCAATGCACTGGCTGGCAAGGACCACGTGAATGGGATGACATGGGTGGCAGGTCTGTTGGTGGGCGGATGTGCTGACGGCATTGGGAAGGGTGCAAGGAAGAAGCTCCTGATTACACAGCACACTGAAGAGGTCGGTGGATCTGGGGGCTGGGAGTGAAGCACAGAATAGGCTGCAGAGATGTGAGCCACTCGCTCTCAGCTCAGCTTTGGTGCAGAGATGTGGGGAGAGGTGTGCAAAATTGGATGCTGCTCCCTTGCCATTTTTTTGGCCTGGTATCACCTCCTTTGCAGGACTGTGTCTTCTTGCTGCATTGTTTCCGGGCAGCTTTGGATAGCTTTGGCAGTGTTGATAGCTTTGCCAGGGTTTCGGGGAAATCACTGGGAAGCTTTTCACATTCAACAGCAAAAAAAGAGAAAAGAAAAAAAAGAAAGCCCCAAGCCTGTTTCTGGTGGGGATGTTTCCTGCCAGCCTCAGCATGTTCCCAGACCCTGCCTCAGTCCCGTATGCCCCTGGGGACTCCCTGCCTCTCCCTGCCTGCCAGGACAGGTGCCCTGGGCAGGCTGGCAGGAGAGCCTAGCCATGCCACCAGCGGGATTGACATACCTGAACAGGGAAGACTGCAGAGGCAGGAGCTGGGTGCATGATGCTGCCAGGGAGGAAAGCAGAGCAGAGACTGGAGCTGGGTGTCCCGCCTGCCCTGGTGTCCAGCTGTGGAACCAGCACCCAATGTTGCCTGTCTCTGCTGGAGGGCTGAGTCCTGCCCATCCCCGCAGCTGGGCAGGGTGGGCAGAGTAGGGAGGATTAGGCCAAGCTGCGAGGAAGAGCACAGACGGGGGCCAGCGGTCCACTGCTCTCCCTCCACAAGGTGGCAGGCTGGGCCTTTGCGGGTTCACTTTGGCATCCCAGGGGCTGCTCCCAGCACCCTGGCTCAGGGCACCCACCTGCCTAGGGGGCCCACTGGTCTCTCTGGCCTTTCCCAGGGCAAGGGTGGCCGTGTTGCCCTGCACCTGCCCACGGTGGGTCACCCACACCTAAAGTGCTGTGCTCGCCCCCAGCTGCCAGAAAACCTTGCAGTGGAGGCTGCTGATGACGGGAGCAGATGGACCATTTCGGCACAGATATCCTCAGAGAACTCCCTGGCGGAAAGGGGAGGGGAGAAAAGCAGCCTATTTTTTGAAAAAGCAGTCTCATTTCTTTCCCAGCATCACCCTGCTTGCTTGCATAACAGCCAGGCAAAGATACTTCTCTGGCCCAGCTCTGCTCTGTTCTCCTTGGGGATGCACATGCCAGACCAGCCAGAGGTGCAGGGAGGTGCAGGTCCTGTGGGCACAGCACAGCTGGAGGGTTTCATAGGGAGATGTCTGGAAAAGTCAGGGCAGAGGCAGGGCAGGCAGCAATGGGGGAAGCTCTGTGCACAGTGCCCTGCAACACAACCTGCCATTGGAGATCTCTCTGCAGGCTAGGGTGGGTGGGAAAACTCACCTGCCAGCCAGGGCTTGGGCACCCAGCCAGTTCACATCACCACCACTCCTCAAAAGCAATGAGCTGCAAAGTACTCAGCAAAGTACTCAGGAGCTCCTCTGCTTTGGGGTGACTGCAGCTTGCCAAGAACCTCCGCTCCCAGTGGAGCCAGCTACAAATGCTCAGCACTGCACAGCACCACACAGCACAGCACAGCATTGCACTGCACAGCATAGCATAATACTGCACTGCACAGCACAGCACATCATGACACAGCAAAGCTCTGCACACCACAGTACTGCACAGCATATGGCAGCATTGCACAGCACTGCAATGCACAGCATGGCACTGCACAGCACTGCAGCATGGCACAACACATGTAACGCACAACAGCGCAGCACACCGCAGCACTGCACTGCACAGTATGGCACAGCAGCACAATGTGGCACAACTCAGAGCCGCACAGCACTGCACAGCCCATCACCTTGGTGCATACACAACACCTTAGTAGTGTGTATATACCCCTCACCTGCCCTGTGATGACACTGCCTGTAACCAGCACAGGGAAGAGGCTGGCTGTGGAATGGCACACATGTTTCCAGGGCCTTCTCCTGAATGCCTCTCCTCCCCAAATGTGGTAGCGGCTCCCTTGGGAGGTCAAAGATTGGCCAAGCCTGAGGCCTTTCCAAGTTGACCTGCTCAATTATTTTACTTGTGGGCTCTTGAGGGCTTACTGGAATTGGGGACATGGTCCCTGGCATGACTGGACAGAGGGGATGGTCCCACAATGGGCCCTGTTGTGAGGCTGAGGCCACTCCCAAGGGCCTGTTGGGTTTGGGGGAGTGATGCTCAGGCTGGAGCACTCTCTTGGATGGGAGCCACCTGGGCAGACAAAGGCGGCTCAGTCTCCGAGCCCACTGCCGGGCAAACCCCAGAGTGCCCTGGGGCCCAGGGCATGGGAATAAAGGGCAAGCGACAAGGGCCGGGCTTCCGGGCAGCCCTCGGGTGCAGCCCTCACAGTCTGAGGGCATCCCGTCCCACTCTGGGATCCATAGGAACCATCACCCTTGGGAGCACAAGATGAGGGGCTGCAGGGGAGCAGGGCCTAGCTACCATCTCCTCCCATGACAGGGCTCTGCTGGAGATAGCAAGCCTGATTTATACACCTTGGTGCCATGTCTGCCCTCTGGGACCCCTCACTTTGAGGAAACTCCTTGGACAAGTCAGTCCTGGCATGGCCAGGTAGCTGCTGGGGGGATAGCTGGAGAGGGGCCATTCCCCTGCGAAGCAGGCAGCCATGTCCAGATGATCTTCGTAGGGCTGGCCAGGTGGAACAAGCAGTAAATACCTGGCAGAGTGGGCAAACATACCCTGGCTGCTTGCATGGTATGTCTGTGGGGAGGCAAAGTGCTGCCCTGGCTCGCCAGGACACCCTGGGTTGCAGAGCATCCCCAGGAGTTGCAGGGGGAAGGGGCAAGACCCTCGACCGTCTCATCCCTCCCTGTTCCCAAGCCTTCAGCTTTTGAGTCCAGGGCTGGCCCTTTGCACCAACAGCTCAGTGTGTTGCACTCTGTGAACACCTTGCTCTGCGCACAGGGAGACAAAAAACAGTGGCTGGGTTGCAGCGGGGCTCTGTGCCCTTTCTGAGGCTGGTGGCAGCTAGGGCAGGACCGGGGCAGGCATGGGTGAAAGGCCAGTGTCCCTGCTCCAGGGATGCACTTTTCCCATCCTGCCCTGGCTCTGACAGCAGGAGCCTGGCATGCTGCCCACTCTGTCAGGGCCGCTCTTCTCCTTTGAGCACTGAAGTCACCATGGCATGTCCGGCCACAAGACAGGCCTTTCTTCTCCCCAGTAAGACTGGCGTCAAAAGGATCTTCGCAAGGCATTGCACACCCAGGCTGCGCGGCTTACACTGCACCAGGGCCACCACCATAACCTCCAAAATGCTGGGCATGGAGAGCATCATGCAGGGCATGGATAGCACCTTGCAGGGTGACAACCTGCTTGGGGAAATGCAGGCCCAGACTGGCCACACTGTCTGTGTGGCAACAGGGGCCGTGGGGGAGAGCCGAACACCCTCCAGGAGAACTCCAAGCTGGCCAGGAGCACCTCCTTGAACACATGAATCTGGCCCTGCTGAGCAGCAGATGGGGTTGACTAAAGGTTCCTCAGAGCTGTGTGAGCACTTGGCTGTGGAAAGGGAGCAGGCAAGTGATTTGGACCCAGGAGGATGCTGGAGTCCTGGCAGGCTCATCCCCAAGAGCACCAAAGGAGTTGGGGATGGCTGAGGGCATATTCACTCAGCACTGAGAGGGAAGGCAGCTACCACTGCCAAGCTGGTGCTGGATGTGCAGCGCAGGGGACTTGGGCTGGCCTCAAACCCCTCTGTCTGGTCTCCCTGGCTCTTAGAACAAGCATCCCCTGGCATGTCCAAGCTGCTGTGGGTGCACATGAGAGGGACTGGAGGTGTTGTGTGGCTCAAACCACCCCAGTCAGGGAAAGAGCTGGTTACACATTTACCCCAGGCTAATGAGGCTGCACAAGCTGCCTCTGGCCTTTGGACCATGGACGCTTCAAAGCCAGTGAACCGGTCCATCCTCACTGGGGCTGAGCTCTGGGGGTCCCAGTGGGCTGAAGCCAGGAGGATGGACACAGACCTGCCAGGCACAGACAACATTGAAGCAACTGCATCTCTATCCTGCTCCAGCATGGCTGGGATGCTGCTAGGCTGGGCTTTAATAGAGCAGAGGAGTCAGGCGATGCTGGTGGAGGTGGCCAGTCTTCATCCTGCTCCCAGCATCCTATCAGGAAGGAAAAGGGTCCAGAGAGAAGGGATGAATCCTAAGGGCTGTCAGGATGTTTCTTGGGTGGATAGATGGATAGGAGGGGACATGGACGGGGGCAATAGGAAGGTCAACATCTGCCCAGCTGCTGTGTTCTGGGGCCAGGGACACAGCTGGGGATGAGCCTGGTCCATCTGTTTGGATTTGGTATTCGTTGCCTGCCCTCCTGCTGTGCCATCATGGGCTGATGAGGTGGCTGGTGCCCTGGGAAGTCCTGGGCTCCCTGTCACACCCCGATTGCAGGGAGGTCAGTCTGTGCATGGGAAGGACACAGCACACAGTGGCCTTTTGTTGGTGCTGGGCCCCAAGAGCACAGACCGGGGCTTTGCGTCCCATCCCTCCACCCCTACTACTGGGACTTGTGCCTGGCACTGGTGATTTGGAGTGTAAAGAGCCAAAGGCAGCCACCACATGGGCTCACCCGCCAGGCGAGGAGGCAGGCGAGAGCTGGCAGGGCCTGCACACCACAGCAGGTGAGCCGGCAGCTGTGGGCACTGGGGCAGCCCTAGTGCAGCACCAGCCGGAGAGCATGGCCTGGACTGTGCCAGGCACCCAGGCTGACCCACTGAGGGGGTCCAGGGGGTGGGAAGGGCTGGGGGAGGGGGGGCTGAGCATCCCATGGGTCCCCAACATGGCAAGGATCCCTGACTTGCCTTGGCGGGCGCTGGAGCAGCTTGGCAGGCTTGGGTAGGCCTCCCTGAGAGGCTGGAAGCATGCCATGCTCACCGGTGACTGGAGCACCTTGCTTTGGGGCTGCCAGTGCGGGTGCAGGAGCATCGCCAGACTGCACTGGAGGAGTTGGTGCTTGCTACAGCCAGGTCCCCCTTCACCCCACAGCTGAGCAGGGAGCCACCAGGTCCTGCCCCAGCGGCGCATGGCTGGGGCAGGCACTGTGATGCTTTGGGGACCTTTCACCAGGGTGCTGATTTATAGAAGAGGGGCTGCCCGAGCGCCTGCAATTCCCACACCCATGGCTGTGCTCGCTGGCTTGGCCCTGGGCATGGCTCACCCTCCTTGGCACCAAGGGGAGATCTGAGCTGTTCAGGGGAAGAAAGGAGCCCCACGCCAGGCGCTGGATGCTCTGGCAAGCAGGGAGCTCCATCACACACAAGGCCCTATTGTGTCTGCTCCCGGGCCGCCAGCTTGCCCATCAATAGGCACATTATGCTCCCTTGCAGGCTGCTCAAGTCATTCCCAGCCACGGCGGCTCTGCGGGAGCAGCGTGGGAGGGGATTTGAAGTATCTGTTGTGATGGGGAGCCTGGGGGCAGGAGGAGGGAGGTCAGGCCGGGGTGCTCAGGGCCACCCAGTTAGGAGCTGGAGCCACTACTGGGTGTTAGTGGGTGCTTTGGGAGCAGTGGAGGGATGCTGCACTCTTCCAGGTGGCCAGCTTCGGGAACAGGGCTGCCTTCCTGTCGCAGTGCAGCTGCCTCTGGGGCAAGCACGGCACAGAAACAGGGCTTTCCTTCACAGCGCGTGTCCTGTGCTGCTTAGTGCCATGAGAATTAGAGGGGAAGAAGCCCGCTGCCCCTACACAGGTGCACAAACCCTTCCTGCTCATCTTCGCTCCTGTTCCAGAGCTGGACGGTGAATCCTCAACACTCTGCACTGAGCACGGCTCTGCCAGACAGTCCCACCAGGTTGTGATGCCCCAGACAGGCAGGCTTGGGGAGTGTCTGGAGCACCCATGGGCCTATCCCTGCTGCCCCTACCTTCACCACTGACACCCTCACGTCCCTGGCTCAGCTCTGGCCCACTGGGCATCGCCCTGTGCCTGAGGTGGCCACGGCAGGGCTGCGCTCCCAGGCGCAGAACAGGGCAGGGTCGAGCAAGTGGGCAGCTAGGGGCTGACATCAGCCCTGGGCCTGGGTGTGCTGCGGGGCTGCTGTGGCCAGCAGGAGCAGATGGAAGGGCCGGTGTGCTTCCTGGGGAGACACACCCTGGCTAAAATTACCCGCCAGTGGCAGGGAGGGGTGCTGGGACAGCAGCCTGCTATTTTTAAAGCCTGGAGGAGCTAAATGCTAGTGTGGTGCATGGCAGGGTAGAGACAGGCCTCTGGCCAGAGAAGTAGCGTGGGACAGTGCGTGGAGGGGCACATCTAGCACCCCTGCTGCAGGGTTGGGGAGAGGGCCAAGCTGGCAGGACCTGTGTCACAATCACCAGGCATTACAGTCATGCTGGCGAAGGGCAATGACAACTGGGTGTGCAGGCACCTGCAGGACCTCGGGTGGCAGTGGTCCCTCTGCCATGGGATACCTCTGCAGACAGCATGAGAGGCAGGATGCGGCACCTGGCACACACACTGGATCGTGTGGAGGCTCAGGGAGCAGAATTGAGCCCCGGAGCTGGGGGTGCCATCTGGGAAAGGGACAGGAGACCCCTGAGTATGCTGGACTGGAAGGGACTGAAGGAGCTACAGGCCACAAGGGGATTTGTCAACAGCAGTGATGGCTCCTACCCTGACACTCAGCTGGAAGGGGACGCCTGTGTCCCCAGAGAGCCCCAGTGTACCTTCGGGGTGCTGGTGGTGCAGGGTCAGGACCTGGCATGGGGACAGCCTGGGATCCAGGCTTCTCCATATGTCTCTGAAGGCCAGGCAGAGAGTCAGTGAGTGGGAGCAGGTCTGGGGGAGCCAAGTGGCCCTCTGTGCTTCACATCCACCATGCCTCGGCTCCCAGCCAGCTGGAATGTTTCTGATCGGCTTAAAGCCCCACTGAAATCCCTTAAGAGGTGAGGCAGGCTAGGTTTAGCCCTGCCTTGTGTCCCACTAATTCCTAAGGGAGCCTGAGGGGAGCTGCAATATTGGGGGGGGGGGGGTTGCACCTTTGCCTTTGCTCATAGCTTTCTGAGCCTGGGAGCTGGGCTTGCAACAGCAGGACAGGCGGCCCCTGAGACCACCCTGCACCCATCCCTCCTTACAGTATTGCTGCTTTATTTGCAAAATATTCTCTCCACATGTCCTGGCAGTGCCCTGCTCTCCCTGAGCTGGGTTTTGGGATAACCCTGGGTTGCCTTCAGGGACAGTTAGTGTCCCATGTGGGAGATGCTGCCAGGGTCACTGTGACACTTGCCCCAGCTTGCTGGGTTGTTTCTTCTCTGTGTCTGTGCTGTTCTCCAGCAGGCCATGAGGGCTGAGGGGGGTTGTAGCCGCCAGCTTGCCAGCCAGGATTCCCTTGGAGCCAGGCACAGACCACAGCACCCATACACAAGCATCCCTCAGGCCTCCCCAGGGCTCTCCAAGTTTTTCCTTCTCCAGCAGTGCCTCTGAGCTCAGCTGTTTTCGATGTGCTCCTAGCACAAGACACTGCCCCTCTGTGTACGCTTGCTTCCTGGAGAGATCCAGGCCCTTTCGAGCGTGTGTCAGCTTAGGTGCCTTCCTCGATGGGATCCAAATTGCTTCTCCCTCCCCTTTCCAAGCGCTGGCCCCACCAGCCTCCTTGCAGCACTGTACCTTTGGGAGAGGAGCTCCCCGGCACAAACTACAGCTGGCGGTCCTGCTCCAGACCTATGTGGAATGATCAGCTGCCCAGCTCAGGGCTGCTATCTGCTGCTGGGGAAAGTTTCTTTGCTAGCATCAGCCTGTTCTTCAGTCACTCCAGGGCAGAGCTCAGCTGCTGGGGTCCTGCACACCGTGGGCCACTTCCTCTGCAGTGCCAAGAGGCAAAGCTGGTGGTGGACAGTCCTCTCCAGGCAGCAGAGTGGGATTGCTTCAGCACAAGGCTCTCTGACCTTCCCTTTTGCAGGAGGTCATTGTACTGTGCAGGGAGGATGGATGTGACTTCCTTTGTCCCCATGCCATGTCCCCCATGTGGCAACACCACAGCCTGACCCCATGGCAGGGAAGTACAGTAATGCCAGCCTACACATGCTCAGGTACTGGGGTGTACCCAGTACCCCACATCCCCCTGGGCAGCCCAACACAGCATGGTGCGGGGTGAAGATAATTAAAAAAGGATTAGCTGGGCTACACCGGTGGGGAGCTGCCAGGAGCCAATACCTAATCCCAGCAGAAATGCACAGGGGCCATGCAGGGAGCAGGCTCTGTGGGTCCCTGTCACTGGGGTCTTGCCTGGTTGCATTGATTGTGTGGACAGGGTTTTATGCTTGGAGACATGGCTGCAGGGTGCAGTGCAGGGAGTGGGATGTGTTAGAGATAACAGACAGTGCAGATATATTCATACTGTTGTATGGTCGCAGTGCAGAGCCCCAGGCTGGTACCTGGCTGGGATATCATTGCTGTGCTGTGCCACAAGGATACAGTGTGTTTACACTAGCCAAGGTCTCCGGTTGGCACGGTTGGTGTGCGTGTGCCCCCACATGACGCCTGCAGGCACAGCCTCTTGGCAGCAGAGCGAGGGACTGCTGGGCCATCCGAGAGCAAGGGACATGCCTGGGCAGCACTCAGATGGCCACGGGACAGCCTGCGTGGCTTCCCCTGTCCCTGGGGCACCCTGCCCTCCATCACTCCTTGTGCCCAGGTTGTGGTGATGAGCCGAGGCCTGAGCCAGCCTATGGCAGCCGTGCCACCCCAGCCCAATAGCAAATGTCATGAGGACATACAGTCACTTCACTATCTTCGCAGATGGCTAAGCTGGTCTTGCACTGACATGCTAGAAACGAGGCCATGAACAGGCCAGAGGGAGGAGGTGGGTGCCGTTGCCCAGGGCTGGGGATCAAAGCAGTGATGGGAGAGATCCCTGTGCTGTATATCACATAACAGGGCTCACCTCGCTTCAGTGGAGAAGCCCCAGGGTGCAGTGGAAAGCTGGGGTTTGGGACGTGGGAGCCAGCCTGGCCGGAGATGAAAGAGCCGACCTGCCACACAGGCAGCCAGTGAGCGGCCCCGTGTCGGAGATGGGTGTGGAGGCAGCCAGACTCGCACACAGCACCCTGGGGTGCCCCCTGTCCTCACTGCATCCCAAAGGAGTCCCAAAGCCATCTCAATGTATAGGGGGCCTTTTGGGATGCCTAGTGCCAGACAGCACAGCTTGAGGGTCCCCAGGGACTCCAGTTCAAGGGGGACATCCCCAGTTCTGGTCCACAGGCGCGTGGGGGCAAGAGGAGTCCCAGTCCCTGTGGCAGGATGCCTCTCCTACCTCTGTGACCTCTTTCCCCCCCCCCCCATGGAACAAGCAGTTTCTCGAGGAGCACTAGCAAAGGCCATTGAGCTGCCCCGCTACACAAAACATATCTTTTGGCTGACAGTGGCTGAATGCACCAGCAGGGAGCATGGATTGCGTTCCCTCTCTGCTCTCATGCATCTGGCTCCCCTTTAGTCCTGCCCTCCCTATTTATTTGTCTTTCTTGTCCCAGTCCTCCTACTCCCTTTCTCTGTTGCACTCATTCTCTGGCACTGTTTGGGCTCGGACATGCCCCACTCTGCCGCAATGAAAGGTAATCAGGCCACCCAGATGTGTCAGCCTGGCTGTGTGCTGGGAGCTGAAATCGGACCCAAAAGAGGCTGGGTAGTCACTGTGCAGCAAAGCATCCCACCCCCTCTGAGGTACTGTGACTTGGTCGTGCGCCAAGAGAGGGTGATGATCTGGCTGAGCCAGGCATCAGTCTGGGAGCCTGATGTGCCCATGTCCCACACAAGGACTGAACTGCAAACCTGAGGCAGTTGGAGACACAGCTCCCTGTGCAGAGCTGCAGCCAGATGTGCAGGGTCCCTAGGCAAAGGGAGGTACATGCTGGCTCTCGCTGGGCTGTCATGGAGTCTCATGGGTGAGCCCCAAATCTTGTGTGCATGCAGGATTGTCCCGTGGACTCCTCGCAGGCTAGTGGCCCCCCCACATCTGGCACCATCCAGATGTTGTCCCCCCTTAGATGTGACGTGAGGAACTGACTGCATTCCAGCAAAATGGTTGGGTCAGGGCCAGAGAAAATCAAAGCATTCAGTTTTGCATCCTCTCTGTCCCCTGGCCAGGCTCCTCCATCCTTGCACCTCCCGCAACAGTTTCCCCAGGCAGTGGCCAAGGGACCCTGTGGCTCAGGAGTGCTGGGAGAGGTCAGAGCTGGCCACCCAGCCCCAAAAGAAGGGGAGAGCAGAGGGGGGTCCTGTGATGTTGCCTTGCAGAATGCAAACATTTGGGGTTGGATGTTGTGTTTGAGGGTTTGAGACCCCCCCACCCCACACACACTCCCTCAGCTGGTGGCCTCCCTGTGCTTGCAGACCCAACCAGTGCTGAGTTTTGGCTGGGGTCTTTCTGCCAGGCTGGGGTGATGGCCATGGAGGGAAGTTGGCGGCGTTGCGTGCTGCAAACACAATGTTCGAAGCAGCCTTCCTCAGGCTCTTGAGGCATCTGTTCCCAGGAATGTGCCGTGGATTGAAGGGTGCTCTGCAGAGAGGCACTGTCCTGCAGCAGCCACTGCTCCCCACGAAGGCAGACAAAGCCCCTTTGCTGGGGGCTGGCTGGGGCAGCCCTATTTTGTTGAGAGACAAAACCCCATCTGAAAAGCAGTGTTGTGGATAATTAATGAGTTCCCCCGGTTCACAAAGGGTGAGGAGGAGAGATGATGAGGCTGTATGTCTCCGGGGAACATGCCAGGGCTCAGGAAACTGTTAGCCCCTTGCTAACCCCCCTCCGAGCCCCCACCAGCAGCTCCATGGCCATGAAAGTGGGACTTAAGCCCCTGCTCCTCTTGCCCAGATTGCGAGGATGCTTTCAACTATCCCTCCTTCCCCTCCAGAGTGAGGGCCATGGTCCTCTGCAGCAGGCCCCTGTGCTGGGCAGGAGGACAAGGATGAGAACAAGGAGGAAGGAGTTTTCTGTCAGCCTGAGCCTCAGGTCCCAGCACAAAAGCAGTCCAGGCCCTGGACTTGCCTGTAGCCAGACAAGCTGAAATCAGGGGTTATTTCTGTCCCATCCCCGCCATTCATCAGGGCACATACAAGTCAGGATCTTTTGAAATCCGGTCTTGTGGGGGGAGTCTGGCTTCACTCCCTTGCAAGCCTGCCTGGCCAGTGGGATGGAGCTGCACCAAGCCTGACCCACATGGAGTGGCATCAGGACACCTATAGCACCAGTTGGCACAACCCAGGTCACCTTGTCCCACTGGAGCTTGGCCAGCCCCCACTCCAGCTGTAACAGCCCTGCTGTAAAGCTGACACCACCTCCAGCTCCACGGGACCTCTGCAACACCCAAGGGGGACAGGAGACCAATCTGCAGCCTCCTCACTTTGGGACCCCCTGTAGCCAGGGGTCACTGCAGCATCATCAGGACCTTCCCTCAAGGCGCTCCTTTGGGGATGCCAGGGGATGAGATGCATGATTGTCCCCATCCTGGTGGCTAATGGAGATCTCAGCCCTGCCTGTCTCTCTCCCTGCATCCATGGGGGGGCTCTCTGAGAGACTGCTGGTCCCAGTTCCTCCATGGGACATGACAGGTTCGCTTCGCGGTGCAGGTGGTCCAGGAGCCCTTTGCCACTGCCTGCCTCCTTGCAGCCCCCCAGAGGTGTGTGGGGGTGGAAAGGAATCGTTTCCTACCGCAAATGCTCCTTGGGGCTTGGATGCTGCCAGTGGAAACACCTGATGCTTATCAGAGCCGGAAGAGCCGAGAGAGACCTGGAAGAGGCAGCAGTCCCCATGCACAGATCTGGCCTGCGGCTGTGAGAGATCAAAGAGCGAAGGCGTCCACACCTGCTTGGCACTGCAGCCCCGGCACGGCCCTGCTGCCAGCTATGCCACCTCTGCACCATGTTCCACCCCTGAAGCTGGCAGGGAGCCAGGCTTCCGCCATCCTGGGCACGCAGCCCGCCAAGCCCAGCCTTGGTGTGGCCCCCACCTCTCATGACCCAATGGTGACAGGCTGCAAGACGCCTCCGCTTTGGTCCAGGGCTGCCTGGCTTTGGTGCTGAGCCACTGTTTTCCTTGCTCTGGGCTTGGAAATGAGCTCTTACAGTGACAAGGGCCAAACAGTCAGGCTGCTGGTGGCATTGCTGTGTGGCAGCTGAGCAAGGGTAATGTGCTGCAGGGGTAACTTTAAGGTAGGCAGAGCCCTAGCGAAGCTCCTGGGACAAATCTGTGTAGCAGGATGATGGAGGCAATTTCTAAACCAGGCAGCAGTCCAGCCTCATCTGGAAACCGTCAGTGATAGAACAGTGCGTGGCCTCAGGGGTCTGCCAGAAGCACATGCAGCTCTCCTGGAGAAGGGCTGCTGCGTCTGGCATGGCTGCTCCATGCTGGCACAGCTGCATCCCCAGGGCCCCACCATGGCAGCTGACCCAGCCCCGCCATGCTGTGCAAAGAGCCGGTGCAGGAACGAGTGTCCAGTGGGCGACGTGGCGAGCCCTGAGACACAGCAGCAGCAAGAGGAGTATCCCTCCCTGCCTGCCTTCTCCAGCACTACCAGTTGCTTTGGCAGCTCCCGCGCTGTTTTTCTGGGATGGAAACTCGGCCCTTATGACGCCTAATGACTTCTCCAGCTGGAGGCAGCTCCTGGCAAGGCTTGCTCAGGGCTCCTGGCCTCAGGTTGTGCTAAGACCCCCTACAGTGCCCTTCCCAGGGTTGGCTTGCTACATTCCCAGCTCCCGTGGGGGATGCTGGGATGGGCAGGGCCCTGCCCCATCCCAGGGCATGTTTGGCACCGGTGGGCTGGGACCAGTCCTGCAACCAGAGGGTGATGGAAAAGTCTCAGCCATGCAATTGCAGGATGGGTTGAAAGCACTCCAAGTGCTTTCCAGAACTCATTTGACAGAGGGAAACTGAGGCACAGGGAATGTCTTCTGTGCAAGCAGCCAGCTGAGAGCCCAACTGGAGGCCGCAGCTCTCCCAATGACTCAGATACCAGAGAACATTCCTGGGCACAGCAACTCCTTGTTTATCCCGCTAAAATGCGGGGTGTCTGGCACAGCCTGGGCCATCAGCTCTCTTTGGATGCCCAAGCCCTGTTTGGGTCCTGGCATGGCCCAGCATGCAGTTTGGTCCATTTGGCCGAGCACTTTGTTGGGGCCACATTGGGACAGGGGCTCAGATGGGTCCTGGCACTACTTGACTTCCTGGTACAGGGAAGTTGGCTAGCAAAGCTGGTAAATAGCCAGTATTTTTGTCTCTGGCAAAGGAGGGAGACCCCAGGCATGGTGGTGCAGCCCCACTGCGTTGCTGCACCCTGTAAAGCACCCAAGCCACCTCCTCCTGTGCCAGGGGTTTTCTGTGCTGTTTCCTGTGGCTGGGATCCCTGGTCAGAGATTTGGGATCCCAAGAGGCAGGGAGGCTCCCAGGCCGTGCCGGGAAGTGATGCAGCCAGCTGCCGGGCTGAGGTTCATATGATGGATTTGGCAAGGAGAGGCCACAAGTCTGGCAGCATGGCAAAAAGCTCCAAAAGGAGAGCGGGACTGCGGTCACGTGCAGGGGTTTGGTGTGCTCAGATGAGGGTGTTGGGGCAGCCACAGGAGCAGAGTGGGGAGTAGTGGTGGTGCGTGCAACATGGGGCCGGGGCCAGTCATTTTCTCTGGGCTTTGTGGTGGCTCCATTGGTGGGATAGCCTGAAGGGTCCCTCAAGGATGCAAGGGGTCTCCATCTACCACCTTTCTCAGAGCTTGTTTCTCTGTGTGGTCCCTTCCAGGGCACCAGAGGATGGATGCAACCTTCTCCAAGTCTGCCCCTTACGCACAGAAGCACCCCAGCCCCAACCTGTCCTGCTTCCAGGTGGGCTTGGGGGCTTGGGCTGGACACAACCCAGATGACTGGGTTCTCCCATCAACCTGAGTTAGTGATTAGCACGGGGAAGGTTTGGAGAGCTGGGCTCCAGAGCCAGCCCCATGTCCCTGGGGTCAGTCCTCCGAGACCCGCTGTCCCAGTGATGCACCTGGACCCCTGCTGTCACATGACTGCAGCCAGCACCGGGAACACCTTGCTGCAGGCAGGAGGTAATGGTGGAAACGGTCTGGATGCAGATGCTGGTTGGCAGGGCCCCAGGGCTGTGCCCGTCACCGATTTTTCTGTGTGCTGTGGTGGAGCAGCTGCTGCTTCTGCTGCTGAGGAGCTCGGGGAGGGACACCCTATGCCCAGCCCAAAGTCCCATGGTGTCTTGGCTGCTTGGGCAAAGTCTTGCTGGCAGAATAACTCCTGCTCTGCCAGATCAGCTGCAAACTGGCCAGCAGCTCCCTGCCCACACTGTCCCCCTTGACCCTGGCCCCTCTCCTTTCCCTTAGACTCCCAGGCCCTGAGGTCTCCCCCTGCCCTGGGCCGTGCCGTGAGGATGAGAATGGTGCTATAGGGGCCAGGACACCTGTCTTGGGGCCCAGCATGGCCTCAGGCCGGAGTGGGGCATCCCCTCCGCTTCCTGCTCTGGCAGAATTGCAGAGATGTCTGTGCCTGGTGCAGCATCCATGGGTGCTGGCATGGGGTGAGCGGGGCGCCTCTCTTGCAGGCTCAGGACCATCCCAGCCCTTCTGCAGTGAACTCAGGCCAGCACTCGGCAGTGCAGTGTGACAAGGAGGAGAACAGGGTGCTGGGGTCGAGCCTGCTGCTGTCCTCCTGGAAAGCTGGGGTGCCTGCTGCTGGCAGTGAGAGGGTTACATGCCCATGGGCTGGCTGGCGAGCTCCTGCTGCAGCAGGCAAGCTTGAAGGGCACTGCCCCAGGTGCCCTGCCTTGTGGGGGGCTCCCCCGATGGGTCCTCATGACCTGCTGGGGCAGGCACACACCTGTGTTGCACAGCCTCCCAGGCCTTGCTGGGCCCTGCTGTCCACTGCCAAACTGACTGCACTTGCAGCTTGCTTGCACCTGCTGCCTGCACCCTCTGCCAGCCCACCTGGGCCCACTGCCTGCACCCACTGCTGGCCTGAACCCACTGCCTGCACTCGCTAATGGCCCACCTGCACCCACTGTCTGCCTGCACCCACTGCCAGTCTGTCTTCACCCACTGCCTGTGTGAACCTGCTGCCAGCCTGCGCTTGCTGCTGGCCCACTTGCACACATTGCCTGCCTGTGCCCACTGCCAGCCTGAGGCCATTGCCTGCCTGCACCAGCTGCTGGACTGCACCCACTGCTGGCCCACCTCCACCCACTGCCTGTCTGCACCACTACTTGCACCTGCTGTCAGCCTGCCTGCACCTACTGCCTGCTTGCACCCACTGCTGGCCTGCCTGCACCCACTGCCTGCACCCACTGCCAGTCCACTTGCAGACACTGCATGTCCACACTCACTGCTTGCGCCCACTGCCTGTCTGTGCCCACTGCCTGCACCTGCTGCTGGCCTGCCTGCACCCACCACCTGCCAGCACCTGTTGCTTGCCTCTTATGCCTGCTGCCTGCCTGTACCCACTGCCTCCCTACTCATGCCAGACCTGCCTGCCTGGGCTGGACAAGGACAGCAAGAGGGTACAGAGGGGATGGCATAGGAGGGGGTGGCCTCTGAGGTGGCCTGTACCCCCCCCCAGCCCTGCCGGAGGAGGCACGCATGGCCCTGTTGCCGGCACCGCTCAGCACTTGCTATTTTTGGCAGCGCTGCCTGGAAAATGGGAGGCAGCGGAGGAATTTTGTTTGCTCCAGGCTGGGCCCGAGCCAGACATCTGGGCTGCAGCTGAGTGGGGAGTGGCATCCGGGCCCCCCGCCACCCCCACACGTGGCCCTGTGGTGCCCCCTGTGCACCCTGCTCCTGGGCAGGAGGGCAGCCAGCCCTAGCCACCCACTCCGTGCGGCTCACCCCCTGAGCGATGTGCTGGCCCCACCACTTGTGTCCTGAGCATGGCATGCTCAGCTCTCATTCCCATGGACAGGCACCCCCAGGGTGCAGAGGGCCAGCAGAGTCTTCCTGGTTTGTGTGCGGGCAGGTGGCACACACGGGGTATCAATGGGTGCCACATGGGGTGGCAGCATAGGGGTGTCACTGGGAGAGTGGAACGGGGACGGTGCAACCGGCCATGGCACTGCATGCAGTTGTGCATATGCGCACGTGTTTGTGCTATGGTGCAGTGTATGGCTGTGTGTGTGTGAGATGGGTGAGTTGGTGCCCCATGCGGGTGTGTTACAGGTGTGTTGGCTCAGCATGTGGTTGTCTGTGGCATGTGTGGCACTGGCTGTGCTGCAGCATTTGGTTGTGTGTGCAAGTCCAGTGTGCTGGTGCAGCATTCAGTTGTGTGTGTGTGCCACTTGTTGGTGCAGCATGTGGTTGTATGAGTGCAAGGTGGGTGTGCCGCACTGGCTGTGGTGCAGTATGCAGTTGTGACAGATGTGTTGCCACAGGTGCAGTTGCGTGTGTGCGATGAGTGTGTTGGTGTGGCATGTGAGTGTGTGTGTGTGTGTGTGTGTGTGATGGGTGTGATAGCAGAGTGTGCAGTTGTGTGTGCTGGCTAGGAGTACCAGGCAGTGCCACGGGTATGTGTTGCTGTGCAAGCTGTGTGTGCCGGGTGCGCGTGTGTGTCCAGGGCGTGTGCGTACATGAGCCCATGCAGGTGTGTGCGTGCCTGCGGCTGTGTGTTCCTACGTATGTTTAGGCCAAGGGGCATGCACGGGGTGGGCGGGGGTGCACAGTGTCACTGTGTGTGTGCGCACAGCCCACGCACCCCGGCCCGTGCCGGGCCGTTCCGGCCGCGCCCCCGGCTCCGCCGCCACGCTCCCGGGGCTGCCCCGCCCCGCTGGGGCCGCCTCCCCGTGTGGACGTGGGGGGCGGAGCAGGGCCGAGCCGAGCCGGGCCGAGCTGAGCCGAGCCCCGGTGCCAGGTGGGTGCCGCTGCGCCCGCGCCGCCTGCACGCGGGGCCCCGGGAGGATCCCACCGCTGCTGGCACTGGGCAGCGGGGCAGGGCTGTGGGGGATACCCGCAGCGACCCCCGAGGGCGTCCCCACGGGGCCGGGCTGTTGACGGGTGTCTCTCTGGGCTGGTGTTGGGGATCTCTGGGCTAGCATCAGTAGTCTCCCCAGGCAGGTGACAGGGGTGTCTGGTCTGGCATTGGGGGTGTCCTCGAGCTAACAATGGGGCTCTCTCTGAGCTGGCGTCACTGGCCTGCACCTACATCAGCCAGGCCTTCCATGAGGGCTGACACCAGCCCCAGCCCTTGGGGAGCCCACGCTGAGACCGGGCAACTCATCCGAAGGCTGAGCTGATGATTTAGCTCTGACGGCTCCTCCCGGCTCCTTCTCCCCCCCAGAGGGACGGCCAGGGCCAGAGCCGGCCCGGAGCAGGCAGGGTTATTGCCTTACCAGCTGACTCCTGTTTTGCCTGTCACCCGATCCGTGTCATAAACTTTTACAGCCTCTCCAGTGCACAGTGAGCGCGCGGCAGCGGTCCGCCTGCGTGTCTCACTTCCCTCAGCAGGGCCCAGCCTGGAGCACCACCAGCATCAGGGTGAGAGCACGCGTCTCCCGGTCTGTAGCGCAGCCAGCCGTGGTGAGTAGTGGGGCCCTGGAGGGCTTGGAGACTCCCGATGTACAGATACAGTCGGGGCCTCTGCAGCTTCCCTTGCCAAAATGCAGCTGCCTCTGGGGAGGTGCTGGGGGCTCAGGGTGGTGGTTGTCCCCCCCAGGGGCCTGGGGAGAGGCCCAACTGCTAAGCAGAAGGGGCCAGGCGCTCTTCTGGGATGGGGGGGATAGAGGCTCCCATGCTGGCATTCCCGTAGCAGAGCACAGGGCAGGCGAGTGGGCTGCGGGCAGCTTGCTCTGGCCCCTCTGTAAGCTGCATGCCAGCAGTGCCAGCAGGTGCTGGGGAGGCAGGCAGGAGGAGCAAGCCACCCCACAGCACCGCTGCGCCTGCCAAGGCACTGGGAATCACTTGCCGGGGCAGCAACTCGGTGAGCTATGCCGATGCAGGGCCTGGGCCTGGCTGCACAGGGCTGGCTGAGGTGGCAGAGCCAGCGGCCCTCCCCGGCGGAGCTTTTGTGGAGTTTCTCCCCGCTCCGTGTTATCGCAGCTCCTTTGGGTCTGCAAATGCCATTAGCGCCCAGCATGGGCCAGCGAGGCTGTTAAATAGGGCAGCTCTGCTCGGCGCCCTGCACTGTGCCCAGTGCCAGGCTCAGAGCTGCCCTGGCCCCATGTCCACCTGCCGCAGGCAGGTAGGACTGTGTGTGCACTTTTGGGGTTACTGTGGCTCCCTGCCACAGCAATACCCCCTGCGCTAGGTGCTAGCCACCGCTGGACACACTCAGGCTGTGTGGGAGCTGCTCCAGGCCCTGCCTCTGCCCGCAGAAGCACAGGGCAAGCCCTGGCTGGTTGTGCTGGGCAGCAGGCTGCAGCAGGTGGACGTGTCCGGATCTGCACGCGCCGTGGCCATGGGACGGCCCATAGTCCCTCCAGCCTGGTACCTGCTGTGGCCAAGCTCACACCGTGTCCTAAGGAGACGGTGGAAGCCAGAGGTGTTTGATTGAGCCTCGGTGCCCCAGTGTGCCAGTGAGGCTCTGCCAGCTTGCCCAGCCCTCTCTACGTGCCGGCAGCGAGGGGGGACTACAAGCCCCACATGCATGGCCTTGGCATGGGCTAACACATCCCAGCCGCCCGGGGTCTGCCTGGGGCTGCTGCCGTGCGGCCAGTGGGCAAGGCAGATTGCTGCATGTTGGTGCAGTGGTTGCAATAAGCATTGGCTCCAGCTTGCCAAGGGAGAGCGTGCAGGAGCTGGAGCCAGAGAAATTCCTCCCCCATGGTAAGCAGCTCTCCGCAGCGTGTGTGATAGTGGGTGCCTGCAGGGGTGGCGGGCATGCTGGGTGGCCCCTCTCCAGGGGATGCAGGCACCCGGTTGGCCCGGCATCTGGTCAGAGCCTCGACCCCAAATCTGGCTCCTGTTTGCAGCTGGCTTGCCCCTGCTGGGTGGTAGAAGGAGGGCAGGGTGGCCTGCTGGTTGGAGCTGCAGTGGCAGGGGAAACTGAGGCACAAGATGGGTGGCCCACATGCTGGCCAGTTTGCCCTGTGGTCAGGAGCCTGCTGTGTGGCCGGGCAGGCGTATCCAGTTGGCCTGAACCTTGACACTTGCCCCATGCCCCTGGGGCAGCTCTGTTTATGGCTTGGGGGCAAGAACAGGCAGAGCCCAGCACTCTCCTCCTAGCACAGCTCTGCGCCACAGGCACGGGGAGAGCTGGGCATGCTGCTTGGCCAGGTCTGCCTCAGTTTCCCCATGGGCGGGAGCAGTGCTCATGGAGCCCTTTGGATTTGGGTTGGGATTAGAGGCTTAAAAATGATGGTGCCTGGGAAGAAGCTCAGCTGGCTTGTGTCCCCATCTGACCTTCCTGGGTCAAGCCCAGCCCTGGTGGGTCCCCTTGACCAGATCCTGCAGCAGTAGGTGCCCCATGCCATGCCAAGGCTGCACTGGTGACGGTGCCTGGGGCTATCCAGGCAGGGAAGGACCCCCACTGGCAGTAGGCAGGGAAGGTTTTTGGTCAGGGCTGCTGGTGCCAGCTGTGCTCTGTGGGTGAGACTTCATGGAGGGGCCCCGGCGTGCCGCACGGTGCCGTGCCGCACCGCGCCGCGGGGAGGAGGGGGCTGTAATCCGAGCTGACATTCTCGCTTCTCTGCCTTGCAGCCGTTGGGGGCTGCGAGCTCGGCGCCCGCCGAGCCAGGCACCGGCCATGATCCGCGCGCTGCTCCTGCTGCTGTGCAGCCCTGCCGTGGGCGCTGGGCGCCCGCCACCCCCTGCCACCCCCCGCCTCAAACTGGCCTTTCCAGGTGAGTGCAGGCAACCCCACGGGCTGGGACGGGACAGGGCCATGGGGATGTGCTGGAGCCGTGCTATGCACAGCGCTAGGATGGCCATGGAACAGATCTGGGGCTGGTGCCTGGGTGCTGTGGCAGCATCTGGCAGCACCCCAGCCAATCCCGGGAGACATGTGCAGGGCTGTGGGAGAATGGGTGGGCACAGCATGCGGGTGGCCCAGGAGGACATCCTGGAGGGATGTAAAGACCCAGCATTGTGGCCTTCCCCAGCCCTGAGGTGCCTGCGCCTGCTTCCCTGGGGGATTGCTGGGCATCGATATGGGGCTGCCCCATTACTTGCCTGATGTTGGTCCACTGAGGGATGCTTGCTTTTGGGGGGACGTCTGCACCCAGGCCTGCTCCGGTGCATTTGCCTTTGTGCTCCCGGCTTGGACGCCTGCTCCTGGGCATCCCTGAAATGCCCCGTGGCTGCACTCTCCAGCTCTGTCCCACTCATTCTGGCTCCCCATGGCCCACAGAATGGCTGTGCTTTGCCAGCTGGGGACAACATGCCAGCTGGGGACAACATGCCAGCCAGGGACCCCATGCCGCATGCCCACAGCTCCCAGCTGGTCACCCCACAGGCGTGCCGGGCTCCCCCATCATGCAGAGCCAGGGCACAGAGGCATGCATTCCGTAAGCACCAGGCGGGCCTGTGATCACCGGCCCCTGGCTCCATGTAGGCACCAGCTCTGGGGCATGGGGTAGTGAGCTGGGCTGGGCACTTTGTCCCGGGACACCCCAAGGTGGCCAGCTAGCAGGTAGCTGAGCCAGCCAGCGGGTAGCTGGGTCCCTGGCGAGCGCTCTCTTTTTCAGCCCTTTACAAAGGGCCATTTGTTCCTGCTGCCGTGGAGGGATTAGCTCCATGGGGCAGAGAAAAGGCCCTTTCTCCCCAGAGCTGCCTGTTGTGTGGAGATTGATGGTGGGCCGGTATGGGGGCAACTAACCCGGTAAAGCTGGTGGGACAGGTTTGGGGGAGGGGACGGCACGACAGGGGGATGCGGCAGGGCACAGAGTCCATCACAGGCATCCTGAAGGAACCCCTGCCTAGCTTGAGCTCCTGCGCTGCGAAGCCTGGGATTTGTGCTTAGCCATGTCTGCCCCACACCACCAGCTTCCTCGCACCCCGGGTGGGTCAGAACACCCTGTGCTCACCGGGAAAACCACCTGCAGTGGGAGCAGCATCCCTGCCTGGTGTCTTCAGAGCACTCTTCCCTCTCCCTGTCTGGGAGTGGGACCCGGTGATAGCAGAGAGGCGCAGAGTGGTTGGAGCATGGGAGAGGGGCAGGACTCCTGGGTTCTCTGCCCACCTCTAGGTGACACCTGGCTTGCCGGGAGGGGGTGTTGTGGCAGGGCAGGGCTGAGCAGGGCTCCCTTTGCCCCACAGAGCTGCGGGCCCGCCACGGACTGCGTGTCTATGAGCTGGAGCGCTCATGCTGCTACGATGTGCTGCTGCTGGACGAGGAGCGCGGTCGCCTCTTTGTGGGGGCCAAGAACCACCTGATGTCGCTGAGCCTCAACAACATCAGCCAGAAGGACAGGAAGGTAATGGGGCCAGGTACGGGGTGGCCACACTGCTGACATACCAGGCAGTGTGGGCAGGGGCAGCCATGAGACAGCATGACATGGCCCAGCTGGGCACCAATGCAGCAAGACAAACTGTCGCCAGTGGGCATCACTGCTGAGGCCTGACACACTTGAGGCATGCATCTGGGAGACTCCCCAGGCCCACCCACCCTTTGGGAGGAGGAGCACAGTGTGGAGGCAGCATCCAGGCTGAGACATGACATGAGTCTGGCAGATCTCAGCCAGGTTGAGAGGCGGGGGGGAGGGGCTGCGTGTCCCCAGGGCTGGGTGTTGTAAGCATCCTCCCTCTCTCCTGCAGATCTACTGGCCAGCGCCCGTGGAGTGGAGGGAAGAGTGTAACTGGGCCGGCAAGGACATCAATGTGAGTGCCTGGCAGGCTGCACAGAAATAGGGCAGCGGGGAGGGATGAAGAGCAGCTTGCCAGGCTCCTCTGTCACAGAGCAGCTGGAGGAAACTGAGGCTCAGTCAGAGATTGAGGGCAAGGCTGGGGTGTTGCAGAGTTGCAGGAGTGGGTGCCTGGCATGGGTGCCTGCTCAGTGCCACCTCCCGTGCCCTTCTCCCCCAGACCGAGTGCATGAACTTCGTGAAGATTCTGCACTCCTACAACCGGACCCATCTGTATGCCTGTGGCACGGGTGCCTTCCACCCCACCTGTGCCTTCGTGGAGGTCGGCCAGCACACAGAGGTGAGCCAGCACTTGGCGTGGGACATAGTTGTGCCAGCCCCTGGTGTCCCCTGCCTGCCTACCTGCCTGCCTCTGACCCATCCGTCCCCCTAGGACTCTGTCTTCAAACTGGACCTGCGGCGCGCCGAAGACGGCAAGGGGAAGAGTCCATATGACCCCCAGCATGCAGCTGCCTCTGTTCTCGTGGGTAAGAGGGGGCCGAGCCCCAGCCCCAGGCAGGTCATCCGAGCATGGGTGCCCAGCTGGGACCCAGGCAGGCACAGGGTCCTGTTTAACACTTCCCCTCGGTGCCCACCAGGCGAGGAGCTCTACTCCGGGGTGGCCACTGATCTGATGGGTCGTGACTTTACCATCTTCCGCAGCCTGGGCTCACGCCCATCCATCCGCACCGAGCAGCATGACTCCCGCTGGCTCAACGGTTAGTGCTGGCACATGGGGAGTGGGAGGTCATGGGGCCATGGGCACCCTGGCTGGGGCCTATGGTGTGGCATCGCCAGCCCTGCAGAGTCATCCAGGCAATGAGTCTGCTGGGCTCACCTGTACTCTGTCCCAAAGCAGTGCCTGTCCTACCCGCAGGGCCCTGGGGTGAGCATGAGCACTGTCCAGGGCACTTTGTGGGTGCGTGCTGCCCCCCTGTGGACAGTGTGTGCACACTGGAAGGGGTGGTGGAGTCCCATCCTTGCCACGCACATGCTGCACAGCTGGGCATGGGGGTCTGTGTCCTCCTAGGACCTGACCAGTCTCCCTGGAGGGTGTCTCTGTGATGGGGCTCCCCATGCCCACAGGTGCCCAAGATGCCCAGCCCTGTGCCCAGCATGGGCACCAGCCGTGGCACCCTTGACCCCTGCCCTTTGCCCCCAGAGCCCAAGTTCGTGGATGTTTTTTGGGTGCCCGAGAGCGAGAACCCTGATGATGACAAGATCTACTTCTTCTTCCGTGAGACGGCAGTGGAAAGGCAACAGGGGCTGGGCAAGACCAGCTTTGCCCGCATTGGCCAGATCTGCAGGGTGAGTTCCCCAGGCCCCGTGAGCGCAGTGGGGAGTCTGGTGTGGGGGCCAGCCTGGCACAGCAGCTCGCCGGAGTGTGTGGGACTGTGGGTGCCAGTCCAGCACCACTCACTTTGGGTGCCCTCCCTTGCTCGGTAGAATGACGTGGGTGGGCAGCGGAGCCTGGTGAACAAGTGGACAACGTTCCTGAAGGCCCGGCTGGTGTGCTCTGTGCCAGGCACTGATGGTGCGGACACCCATTTCGACGAGCTCCGTGAGTGCCGACAGAGATGATCTGACCCTCAGCCAGGGCTTGCAGCCCCCGGGACCGAGCCCTGCCAGGTCACAGGGTGGCACAGGGTGCAGCGTGCACCTGGGGATTGCAAAGGTGCCTGTGGGCACCAGGGCAGCCAGGCAGCTCTGGTGCACGGAGGTAATGCTGATGCTGTCCCTGCCCCTGTGCCTGCTTGCAGGTGATGTCTTCCTGCTGCAGACAAGGGACAAGCGCAACCCCCTGGTCTATGCCATCTTCTCTACCTCCAGGTAAAGCGCAGCCCCCCACCTCGCATGCAGCGATGGTGCCCACTGGCCCCTTTGCCTCTCACGTCACCATATCTCTCTCTTACCAGCTCCGTTTTCCAGGGCTCGGCTGTCTGCGTCTATACCATGGCTGACATCCGCCGGGCTTTCCTGGGGCCCTTTGCGCACAAGGAGGGCCCCAACTACCAGTGGGTGTCATACCAGGCTCGTGTGCCGTACCCCCGCCCGGGTATGGTACGTGGCACGGGGCGAGCGGGGAGTCCGGGAGTGCTCAGGGGCCCGCAGGGGGCATTGGCAGCAAGAACCCCTGCTCACCTGGCTCTGCCTCCCTGCAGTGCCCTAGCAAAACATTCGGCACCTTCAGCTCCACCAAGGACTTCCCGGATGAGGTGATCCAGTTCGCCCGGCACCACCCACTCATGTACAACCCGGTGCTACCTCACGGCCAACACCCCGTCTTCCTCCAGGCCAACACACCCCACACCTTCACCCGCATTGCTGTGGACCGCGTCACAGCTGCTGATGGCCACTACGACGTCCTCTTCATTGGCACAGGTATGTGGTGCCTCCTTGGCCGGGGGATCCGAGGGTTTGGGGATGCCCTGACCGCGGGAGCTGTGCCCGCTAGAATCCCCAGCCTCACCCCATTCCTTCCCGCAGATGTGGGAACGGTGCTGAAGGTGGTCTCGGTGCCCAAGGAGAGCTGGCACAACATGGAGGAACTGTTGCTGGAGGAGCTTCAGATCTTCCAGGTGAGGGGGACAGCCTGTGGCTGCCTCGGCACCTGGGGATGGCTGTCAGGGCACCTGGCCTAGCTCTGCAGCCCCCAGTGCCCCCAGGAGCCTCCCATGTATCGTGTGCGCTGCCCTCGCTCTGTGCCAGGCAGCCATGCGGACCCACAGGGCTGTGCCAGGCCAGCTGCATCCCCACTCCGGTGTGGATGCTGCCTGGATGCTCCAGCTACTGTGACATAAGAGCTGGGAGCCCAGACACCTGGGTTCTCTCTGCACACCCTCCCCAGGGTGCCTCTGGGCATGGCTGTGCCCCACACCAACCACAGCTCTCCTTGACCTGTGCCCTTGCTCTCTTGGCAGGACTCATCCCCCATCACCAGCCTGCAGATCTCCTCAAAGCGGGTAAGGGGGAGCAGGGCTCTGTGACCACTGGCTCCACGTGGCATGTCCCCATGTCCTGCTGTGGCTGTGCTCGAGTTGTTGTCTTTACATGGGGATGCTCAGTCCCCCTTTCTTCTTGCAGCAACAGCTCTATGCCGGCTCGGCCACGGCTGTGGCCCAGCTGCCCCTGCACCGCTGTGGCATCTATGGCAAAGCCTGTGCAGAGTGCTGCCTGGCCCGGGACCCCTACTGTGCCTGGGATGGCAATTCCTGCACCCGCTACATGCCCAACACCAAAAGGTAGGCAGCACACCAGGAATCGGCCTGCCCCTGCTGCCCTCGGGCAGCTGGTGACGTGCCCAGATGCCCTGCTGAGGGGCACTCACCCTGTTGCTGCCCATCCCTCACTCCCCCCATCTCCCACAGGCGTTTCCGCCGGCAGGACGTCCGCAATGGTGACCCCAACATGCTCTGCTCCGAAGGTGAGTTGGAGCCTTGCCAAAAAGTGGCCAGCCCCACTGGCCTTGCTCAGGCACAGTGGCAGGAGGCTTGCGCTCGGTGCTGATGGCCAGGTCGTGTCCCCTCAGATCCCCAGCTGGGCAGCGTGCCCCAGAAGAAGCTGTATGGGGTGGAGGGCAGCAGTGCCTTCCTGGAGTGTGTGCCCAAGTCCCTGCAAGCCCGAGTGCTCTGGACATACCAGCGTGCCAGCAGTGCCCCCAAGCGAGAGGTAGGTCTGCCCCAGCACAGGCCCGCCAGCATGGCCAGCCCCAAGGGCCTGGCTGCGCTGTGCTGTCCCGTTCCCTGACACCCCATGTGCATGTTGGTACCTGCAGGTGCAGCTGGACGAGCGGGTGGTGCGGACAGAGCGGGGCATCCTGCTCCGCAGTGTGCAGCACACTGATGCCGGGCTTTATCTCTGCCATGCCACTGAGCACGGCTTCACCCAGCCCCTGCTGCAGCTCTTGCTGGAGGTGATCGGCACCCAGCAGGCCCCGGGGCTGGCACCCGCCGGTGACACGGAGCCTGTGGGGCCACCCGGCCGCAAGGTCTGGTACCGGGACTTCCTCCAGCTGGTGGACCACCCACCCCTGGGGGCCATGGACAAGGTGTGCGAGCGGCTCTGGAGCCGCAGGAGCCCCCCAGCCCGCAGGAGGCCCGTGCTGCCTCCTCCACTCAGCGCCAAGGCCAGGCCCCCCAACTGGAGGCAGGGTGAGGAGCCACGCAAAGCCCGCAGCCGGCGCACACATGAGGCGCCGCGGGCCGAGCGGGGCCCCCGCAATGCATCCCCCTGGTGACCCTGGGGCTGGCCCCGGGTGCCAGGCTCTGCCTAGGAGTGGGGCCGTGGGCTGGGCGTGCAGAGGCAGGGCACCAGGGCTGGCGCCGGCCAGGCTGCGGGCCACTCTGGAGCAGAACGGCACTGGGGGTGAGGGGACCTGCGGGGACTCTGGTTCCAGGGTGAGGAGAGCAGCCAGCCTGAAGATCTCCGATGGCTGCTCTGGGCTGCCTGTGCTTCCAGGCCGGGGGCCCCTGTGCCCACGACCACCAGCTCCAAGCACCCGTGGGGGACCAAGCGGGTTCTTGGGCACCGCAGAACCACTGATGTATTTATTAACGACTGTTACTGATGAATGTAAACCCACCCGGGGCCACTGGGGCGGGCATGGCCAGGCTGTACCCTGCAGGCATGGTAAGAGGTGCCTATGGCCAGAGCAGGATGGGGCAGCAGGGTGCCACGGGAATTCCAGGGTGCACGGGGTGGAAAGGGGCCCAGGACAGGACATGAGGGACCAGGGCAGGCCTGGCCCAGCCTTTGCGGGTGGCTGTGCAAGGACGAGAGGCACCCAAGGGGTTGGTGCCTCGCCAGGACTGGGGATGAGGTGTTGCCTGGGGTGGTGGGCCCTGCAGGGCGGCTGTGCCAAGAGGGGAGGAGCCTGGGGGTGGAGGGTGCCCAGCACCCCAAGCACAGCTGCGAGGGAGAGCCGCCGAGCCCCTGGGGTTGTACTAATTGAACACAATAAAGCAGAGGATTCAGCCTGGTGTCCAGAGCATGCCCAGCACCCCTAGGAAGTGCCCGCCTCCCCCCATGGGATGCCCCTTGCAGGAAATGCCCATGGGGGCGTTCCTGCCCACCACCTGCCCAGCGGCCCGCCCAGACTAGCACCCTCTGCACTTTCTTTCCTGAAGACTGAAATCGAAACTTAGCATTTTCCCAGGGCGTTGCCAGAGCCAATGCTTAAGGGAGTGCCAGAAGGGGAGCCCAGGGTCTGCTGTGTCCCTGGGCCTCTAGTGACACCAGTGCCTCTGGTGACACTGGAGCCAGCCATGTCCCAGTGCTGGCCATGCCGCAGCACCTAGGCCAGCTGACCCAGCACAAGGGTCCCTGGCATGAGCACAGGCAGGTGCTGGCCTGGGCAGGGCGCTCCCAGACTTCTGCAGGATCCACCTAGCTTGGGTTGCCCCCATGGTGTGCCGTGGGCCCTCCTGACAGTTGGGGCATGGAGAGGGGGCACTGAGCCACCAGAGACACCCCAGACTGCAAGGCCCCTGTGGCACTCCCAGCTCCAGCACCTTCCTGAGCCTGCAGGCAACTGCCCATGGTGCCACTGCCCTGCGGCTGGATCCTTGTGATGATGGAGGCACTCTGCAGCCCCCATCTGCCCCCTCCCAGCCCCTGTGGTGGCTGGCAGGAGCAGCCCTGGGGACCACCTGCACAGGAACCTTTTGGGGGCCCAGCCCCAGACATGCACCCCCACCCAGACCCTCCCCAGGTGCCCTGGGATTGGTGCTGGGGAATCCCCTGGCACAGGGGCCTGGGGTTGTGTGTGGGGATATCTAGTATCTACATAACCCTCAGCTCTGGGTGGTTGGGGAAGAGACAAAGCCCCAAGACCAGGACCACCTAAAGTTAACGGCTGTGAAGCCATCGGAGTGGAGGGCGGAAAGGGTTAGGAGCAGCTACAGGCAGGAGAAGGGCTATGTGCCCCCCCACACACCATGCCCACATTGCCGGCACCTGGTTTGGTGCTGGGCTAGCATCCCTGATCCAGCAGGACGTGTTTTGCCCTGCCATGCCCACCCAGCACCCTTGCTCCTTCCTGTGAGGTCATCCCCAAACTCCCTTTGCTGCTTGGTACTGTCCCTAAAGCCAGGGCAGCACAAAGGCTTTCCAAGTCATTTATTTCCAGCATGATGGGTGGTGCATGGATACAGCGGTGTGGGTTGGTGCCCAGGCAATGCTCAGGACGGCAAGGGAGCAGGGAAGGGGGGGCGCCGGGGGCCTGTGCCCCCACGAAGACGCAGGAGCAGGTAGATGATGCTCTTGCTCTGGATGCCATAGTGCGCCAGTGTGTGTCGATCCTCCAGCTCCTCGGAGCCAAACGTCAGGCGCTGCTGGTCTGCGGGAGGGCCCAGCTGGGTGCAGATCTGTTCCTTGAGTTGCCGGACAGTGTCGGTGGGCCGCACGGTGTAGGTGCTTGTGCGGTTCTTGATGTCCTTCACCAGGATCTGCATCTCCTGAGTCTCAGTGTGCAGTAGCGTCAGCGTGGTGCTGCAGAAGATTTCGCAGGTGGCCAGGGTTTCGCTGTCCTGCAGGATGTGGAGAGTCTGGTCTGGCTTCTGCTGGCCCAGGCGCTGCTGGTATGGAGGGATGCCCCACTGCTGTGCAATCCCTTCCTTCAGGTTCAGGATGGTGGTGTCCAGACTGACAGTCCTGGTCAGACTGTTGCCTGTCAGCAGCCTTATCTTCACTTTCACAGGCTGGGCTGGCTGTGGGGGGAGAGATCAGGTGAGTGAGAGCAGCAGGAGCATGGTCTGGGGACTACGAAGCCCTCAGGGGTGGACAACCCTACCTGCACATCCCAGGGCTGGGCAGAGGCAACGCAGGGCAGAGAACAGCACTGGGCAGCTTCATTTGCCACCACCGCCCAATTCTTGCCTTGGCCCAGGATCCCCGTCGGGTCAGCAGGGTCCAGGATCACGGGGCTGTGAAGACACGCACAGGCCCTGCTGTTAGTGCCGTGCCAGGGTGGATGGAGGCCTGGGCATGCTGCAGTGCTGCCCATTGCCCTGCCCAGATGCCAGCTCCACTTGGGAGCAGCACCTGGGGCTGCGGTGGAAGGCAGTGCCTGTGGCGCAGGTGGCACAGGCAGTGCCTGGGCTGGGGGCTCTCACCGTGAGCTGTGCAGCAGGTTCTTCACATGGGCGCCCACCTGGGTGTGCTGGAGAGAGTAGTAACTTTCCCAGTAGATGAGGATCTCCCGGTACTGGCACAGCAGCTGCAGCACTGTGCGGAAGCCCTCAGCCATGTCGAAGTCCTCTTTGGCATCCGTGCCCTGCTCCCATGCATAGATGGTCAGCAGCTCCAGGGCATACTTGGGGGGCAGGTCTGCGTTGGGGTACCGTGGCTTCAGGAGCTGGGAAGGAGATGGGAGCAGGTGAGAGCTGGCAGGCACAGGCACCCTGGGATGTGGGATGGATCCCAGGATGCCCATGCAGGCGCAACGAAGCTGGGCAGCCCCTCACCTCCTTGTACCAGTGCTTGACTAGGCGCAGCAGGTTCTTGAGCTTGGCGGGGCGATGCTTCACAAACTTCTTCTGCAGTTCAGTGAAGCAGGGGGAGAACTCGCCAGGGCCACTGTGTGCAGCCAGGAGCCTAATGTACACATCAGCAGACGGCACAGTGTCGTGGGTCACCTGCCCTGTGGGGTGAGAGGGAGCTGAAAGAGCCATCCCAGCATCGCTGCCCCCTCCAGTCCCACGCCTGCCAGGTGCAGACCCCTACCCAAGGCGTCATAGGCAGGCAGGATGTCTACATCAATAGACTCCGTGTGTGACTCGGACCGGAGAGTGAGGCTGAGGGATCGTGGGGATAAGCCGGGGGGGCCCTTGAACCGGGGCCTGCTGATTTCCACAGTGAACGTCAGTGTCCGTCTGCAGCATTCAAGCCTCTCCTCAATGAGGGCGAGGATTTCGGCTCGCCTCTGCTTCTGGTCCTGGTAGTTGGAGAAGCAGCTGAGGAAGAGCACCACGTCGGCATCAGAGTTGTTCTGCAGGGCTGTGCCCTTGCCTGCTGAGCCGCCCTGCGGAGAGACATAGCACCTGCTCAGCACTGCTGCCCCACGGGGGCACAGGGGAAGGACCCATGCCATTCAAGGAAGCTGCTAAGGGAAACTGAGGCAGAGCACAAACTGAACATGCGGGGCAGGGGGAAGGGTGGCACTGGGTGCCCCGCCGGGGAGGAAGCCACAGGGGCAGTGAGAGGGGTTGGCATGGCAGGGCTCATGGTGCCCAGAGGGCCCCTTCCAAGCAGCATTCACCTTGACAGTCTTGTGGACGCGGATGCCCTCGAAGCACTGCTCCTTGAGGAAATCACAGATCTGCTTCACCGTCTGCTTCACCTGTTTTTGGAAAGCGGTGCTGGGCTCCAGAGTCTTGGCGATCCAGGCGTCCAGTCCACGGGCAGTCACCGTCCCCAGCCCATCCATGGCTGGTACTTGTGCCAGTGCCATCCGCCTCCTGAGTCTCTGGTCCTCTCCTGCTGCTCCTGCCTGTAGCTGTCTTTAAACCTTCTCAGGCTGACGTTCTGATGGCGTCACAGAGGGGAACTTAAGGTAGCCTGAGCCTTGGAGTTTCACTTCTTCCCCAGCCACCCAGAACTGAGGGATGCTGCTAGATAATCCCAACCCAGGCCCTTGTGCCAGGGGATTCCCCAGCACCAATCCCAGGGCACCTGGGGAGGGTCTGGGTGGGGGTGCATGTCTGGGGCTGGGCCCCCAAAAGGTTCCTGTGCAGGTGGTCCCCAGGGCTGCTCCTGCCAGCCACCACAGGGGCTGGGAGGGGGCAGATGGGGGCTGCAGAGTGCCTCCATCATCACAAGGATCCAGCCGCAGGGCAGTGGCACCATGGGCAGTTGCCTGCAGGCTCAGGAAGGTGCTGGAGCTGGGAGTGCCACAGGGGCCTTGCAGTCTGGGGTGTCTCTGGTGGCTCAGTGCCCCCTCTCCATGCCCCAACTGTCAGGAGGGCCCATGGCACACCATGGGGGCACCCCAAGCCTGTGCCCATGCTGGGGGTTCCTGTGCTGTGACCTGGCTGGACCAAGTGCCTGGGCTGTGGTACGGCCAGCACTGGGACATGGCTGGCTCCAGTGTCACCAGAGGTACTGGGACATGGCTGGTGCCCATGACACTGAAGGCCATGGTGTCACCGCAGGCAGTGGGACATCAGTCACCAATGTCACTGCAGCCTTGGGAATGGGCAGGCCCTGGTGCCACTGTGGGCCAGGGACACGGCTGCCCTGGGCACTCTGCCTATGCTACCTTAAGCATCGGCTCTGGCAAATTGCCAAGTTTCGATTCTGAGTTTTGTTTTTGGGCTGCTGGAAACTTGATTTCTATCTGCCGGAAATGAAATTGCAAAGATGAGCCCCACTGACCCTGTGCTGGGTGGACTGCCGCAACCACCCAGCCCACATTCCCAGTGTGGCCCTCGCTCAAGAAGCCACAGGGCAAGGGGGCACCCAAGGGTGATGCTGGGGTGGGTGCCCAGTGCAGAGCCCAGCTCTGCCCTGATCTGGCTTTCTTGTTCTAGTTTTCTGGGGCACTGGGGAGATCCAAATCTGAAATCCAGAAACTGAAACTC
>NW_020447443.1:26851-34335 GCF_003343035.1 Apteryx rowi | reverse complement strand
ATGCTGCCGCGGGATTCCGCGCCCCTCCAGGCCCCGGCAGTGCTGGATGGAGGCCAGGCTGTCGGGAGGCCCCGGCGGGGGGCCGCCGGCCCAGCCCCTGCCGTGGCCCCGTGCCTCAGTTTCCCCTCGGGCGGCAGCCGGGCCCCGCTGCCCTCCCGTGAGGGGGCCCGCGGCGCGGCGGCGTCCCGCGCAGCCCCAGCCGTGCCCGGGCAGGGGGACGGGCTTCAGCCGCCCCACGCCCAGGCGGGCGCTTATCGGCCGTGGCGAGTGCAGGCGTGCCGGAGTTGGGCTCTGCTGATTTTCCCAAGCCCGGAGGCCACCTGCCCGGCCCGTCCTTATCGGGGCTGCCAGCGAGCACGATTCTGGAAGGGGCTATGTCCATGTGGCCAGAGATGGGCATGGTGGGATGCCAGGGCATCTTGGGGCTTGGGGATGATCCGAGTTTGCCTCCTGCGCCCAGGTGCCCAGAGCAGTGCCAAGCCGGACTCGCAGGCCAGCGATGATGAGGCTGTCAGTGAGGTGCTGAGTCACTACAGCAGTGCCAGCGAAGGTGCCAGCCTGGCAGAGGAGGGCACAGGTGAGCCCCAGGCAGCCCTGGTGCTGGCAAGGACTGGCACTGCTGCCTGAAACGCTACTCTGCTATGTGTCCAACCCTCCCTCTGTTTCCACTTGTGACTGGAAGCAACTGCCATATGGTATTGCCGCCCCTGTTATACTTGAAGGGGGTGGCAGGGAATGTCTGCTTTAGCTCCCAGATGCTTGGGAGGGGTGGGAGCCTGAGCACAGGGAGGTCTGCACATGCTGTGATGTAGCTGGCTGCCTTGGCAGGGAGCGAGGCAGTGAATGAACAAGCCCAGGAGGAGGAGGCGGAGGACAAGTTGAAGGAGTACATGGACAGCATCCTGGACAAGAGGTGAGGAGCTCGCCACTGCTTGGCCCCCATGGGCCTGCCTGGCATGGCAGCCTTCCCATGTGCTGCCGGCCTGCGAACCTCACCTTCCCCTGTGCAGCTGAGAGGGAGATGGGTGCCCCCTGCCCCAATAGGCAGAACCCTGTGTTTGTCCTTGGGGCATCTCACCTTGTGATCTCATGTGGTTTCTTCTAGTGCCAAGACACGCCAGGCAGCCCTGCAGAGCCTGCGTCTGGCCTTCTCCTCCAAAACCCTCTCTGAGTTCTTGCTGGAACGTCGTCTCACACTCACTGACTCTCTGGAGAAGTGTCTCAAGAAAGGTCTGGGCACAGGCAGGCACCATGGCTTGGGCTGGGGGTGCTGGAAGTCCTGCGGGTATAGGGGGAGCAGCAGGAGCCAGGACTGCCCGAGCGGAGGTGGCACAGGGTGGAACGACTGCTCCCAGCGCCTTGGGTGGCCTAGCATGGCAGGGGGGTCGGTGGACATTGGTCAGGGCTGGTTACTGAGGGAGGTCTCTTGTGCTGCCCGCAGGTAAAGGGGAGGAACAGGCACTGGCGGGCACCGTCCTCACCCTCCTCTGCCTCCAGATGGGCTCTGGCCCCGAAGGCGAAGAGGTATTTCGCAGCTTGAAGCCCCTGCTCGTCAGCATCCTGACAGACAGCACAGCCAGTCCTATCGCCCGGCAGAGCGTAAGGCTGATTTCCCTTCCTCGTGGGTGGCGGGGGGCACCCTGACAGCAGGCAGCACTCAGCTGGCTCTGGGGCTCCTGTGACTGCAGGGGGTGATTGGATTGGGACAGGGGCAGAAGCCCCCTCTGCCAGGGTTAGGGAGCTATGAGTAAAGTCCCAGGAACTCTGGGCAGGGCAGCCCAAAGCTGCTCCCCCGTCAGTCCTTGGAGAAGAGTGGTAAGGCCCATGGACGAGCACTGGAGTTGGCTGGCTCTCTGATTACCTTTTTCCTGCGTCTCTCCCCAGTGTGCCACAGCCCTGGGCATGTGTTGCTACATTGCAGCTGCTGATCTAGAGGTAACTGTGCGTGGGTGTTGCCTGCCCTGGCAGCTGTCCGTACCTCGTGGGGGGTTGCCTCAGGGGCTGCCGTGCTGTCTGCCTGAAGCCCATGGTGCCAGCCTGGTCACCATTTTGGTGGAGCTCAGTGGCCAAGGGTAGAGCTGGTGGGACTGGCCCTGCTGGGCTGTCGCAGATGCCCCTGTACGCCTTCCCTGGGCAGTGTGGAGTTTAGCAGGGCAGGAAGCCTGCACTGCAGAGATGTGGCATCCCAGACCGAGGAGTCCTTCATTCCTCTGGGGTTTTTTGTGGCTCTTGGCACTGCTGGGCACAGGATGGGACCTAGGGCCTACTGTGCCTGCGCTCATCACGTCTTCCACATGCAGTGTGTGGATTTGCCTTGGCATTTTTCTGGCTACTGTGTTTTGACTGGGGGGAGGGGGGGGTGTTCCTCTTTCCAGGACCTGGTGTCATGTTTGTCCTGCTTAGAGGACTTCTTCAACACCCCCGGTGTGGGCGAGGGCAGCTCAGTGCCTGCGCAGCACAGTCCTCTGCATTGCAGTGCCCTCCAGTCGTGGTCCCTGCTCCTCACCATCTGCCCCACTTCCCACATCAAGAGTATTTTGGACAAGTGAGTGAGCCTGGTGCTGCTAGGCACAGGCAGTCTCGGGTGCCAGCATGAGGGCATTCAGGGCCTGGTGCTGGGGCTGCTTGGTCATGCGGCCCCAGCTGGCTGCGTATGTGGCATCAGGCTGGCTGGCTGAGATGTGGGGACACAGGAGGAGAAAGAAGGCTCCAGGCAGCACCAGGCCCAGCTGCTTATGGGTGCTAATTCCCCTTGTGCCTTCCTGCCACAGTCACTGGCTCAAGCTGCCCTTGCTGCTGTCCAGCAACAGCATCGCGCTGCGCATCATGGCTGGAGAAACCATCGCGCTGGTCTTTGAGCTAGCCCAGGACATGGAGGTAGGATTAGGCACTGCTGGGTGGGAGGTGGGTACATGGTGCGTGGGCAGTCAAGCTGCAAGGGAGCCCCTGGAGCTGATATCTGTTGGGGTCTCGCTCCTTGTGCTGCTGACTGAGCTGGCACGCTGGTGGCATGAAAAGCCACAGTTGGCTGGGGATCAAGATGCTCCAGGCTGGGGTCTCCAGCTCGTGCTCAAGTGGAGGGGTTGCCCTGGGTTATCCCACAGCCCCACCCTGGGGATGGTGACTGTGGGCAGTGCCCAGAGCCTTGTGCCCTCCAAACCACTCTTTCCTGGCAGGAGGACTTGTGCCACCAGGACACTGAGTTTCTGCGTGCCCAGCTCAAAGTCCTGGCCACTGAGAGCAACAAGTATCGGGCCAAGACAGACCGGCGGAAGCAGCGCTCCATCTTCCGGGACATCCTGCGTTTCATTGAGGTACCAGTGGCTGGGGAGGGCTAGCAGTGCCCTTGGATCTTGGGAGAGGACAGGGACTGTGCCCTGCCCTGTAGAGCCCATGGCAATGTGGGCTGGTGCCCAGATGCCTCCTGATGCTCCCCTCTCTACCCAGAGTGGGGAGTATCAGGAGGAGACCATCCGGTTTGGCCTGGAGTGTATGTACGTGGACAGCTGGGCACGTCGGCGAACATACCAGGCCTTCAAAGAGGTTCTGGGCTCTGGCATCCACCACCACCTCCAGGTAGGTGCCAGGTGGCAGTGCTGAGTGGGTGAAGAGACAGTGCCAGCAGGCACTGACAGGCCTCTCCTCCCCCAGAACAGCGAGCTGCTACGGGAGATCTTTGGCCTTGGGCCCCCGTTGGTGCTGGATGCAGCTACTCTGAAAGCCAGCAAGGTCTCCCGCTTTGAAAAGGTGGGTGCTCGTCAGGCTGGGTGCTAGGGAGGGCAGGGGGCAGTGCCTACAGGGCCGGGGTGCCCTTTGGATGGAGACGACAGTGCTGAGCTCTGATTTTTCACCTTCTGGTGCATGGGTGGGAAGGCCCCATGCCTCTGGTGCTGCCCCGTGCCCCTGGTACTATCCTGCCGTCTTGGAGGGGTCTGACTCTTCCTAGGCGGACAGGAGCTTGGTGGACACCACCATTGCCTAACAGTGCCCTCCCAAATGGTGGGCTCTGGCCTGGCACCCACCTGTGGCCACAGTGCCCTGCACCCTGGGGTGGGCACTGTGGGGGTGGTGGGCACACAGTCACCCCCTAACCTGTCTCTCCTTCCCTCCCCTCCCAGCACCTCTACAATTCAGCTGCCTTCAAAGCCCGCACGAAAGCCCGGAGCCGGGTGCGGGACAAGCGGGCAGACGTGCTGTGACAGGCAGAGCGGGGCGGTGCCCCCTGGCCCATGTGGACTGCAGACCCAGCACTGTGAGGGGCAGGTGCCCCTGGCCCTTGGGCTTTTATACATGTACAGCAGAGTATTTAATGCCTGGTGCTGCCCCGCTGGGGGTTGCCCCCTCTTTTATTTTTTTAACCAAAAAAAGAAGAAAAGGGTAAAAGAAAAGTGGAGAGGGGAGGCGGCGGGGTGCTGCTGCGTGCCTGCTCTGTGCCATGGGGGACTGCCGCTCCATGTGGCACAGTGGGAGGGGTGTTACAGGGTTACTGCAGCCCATTTTGGAAGCAGGGTTTTTGGGGGGCTCCCTCATTTGTGTTCCGCTCCCCAGTCCTGTGTGAGCATAGGGGTTGCCCATCATGGCCAGAAGAGCTGGCTGGGGAGAGTCCTGCCTGATGCCGTGGCCTTGTGGGAGGACAGAACTGGGTTTCTCCAGGGTGGGAGTGGGGAGGGGTGCCCAGGCTGCCCCAGGTGGGCTGGGAGGGTTGTGCTTTCTGCCCCGCTAGGCAGAGCTGTGGGGTGGCTGGCCCAGCTCTCTGTCCACCAGTGTGCCTGTGGCAGGAGCGCTGCCTCAGTTCCTTGCTGCCACACTGGACATAGCCCATGCAGCTGGTAACAACATGGCACCCAAGGGTGGTGGCTGAGTGGCACAGGTTCCTGGGGGCTGGCGGGCACTGCCCAGCCCTGCCAATTAACTGCTATGAACCCTTTTCTAGCCCAATGCTTTGTATAAAATAGCCCTTTTGTGGGAAACAAATTGGGGGGGGGGTGCAGCAGGCACCTCCCTGCGTTGCCTCTGCCTCCCTAGGGGGCCAGGCTGGACACCACTCCCTGGAGCACCTGTTCTGCCTACCCTGGGCAGGGGCTGCCACAGGGCCCCAGCATCAAGGGCTGCAGATAGCATGACTCCCTGTGTGGTAGGAGTGGGGTCATGCCAGCTGGGAATTTCTGACCACCCCAGAATGTATTTATGGTGGTGATTTTATAAGACTTGATTACTGGAGGTAATTAAAAGGCTGATTGGAGGGTGCCCGCTGCCTTATTTTGAAGAGGAAGGGCTGTCACCAGGGTTGATGCTCCCCTGCATGCCTATCTCTCTGGACTGTGCCAGCCCCTTTGCAACTCTGGGGCTCTTGCCTATCCTTACAGGTCCTTCCCTTGCTTTGGCATCTTGTGGCAGGGGCCATTGTTCCCCCTGCCCTGCCCCTTGTGCCCTTGTTGGGGGGATGCTGCCAGGTATGAGCAGAGTTGGGTAATAAATAGTAGAGGTCAGTGGGGCAGGGCTGCCTGCTCCCTTCCCCTGCAGTTCCGTGCCCCTTGCCTCACGTGGGCCATGCTGGGCTCCATGGGGCTCGCAGTCCTAGTGTGGCACAGGGGGCGGCTCAGCGGTGCCCGCCAGCCTCCACACTGGCGTTGAGGCGAGCCCAGAGCTGCCCACTGGTGGCCTGCAGCTGCTGCACAGCTTCCTCCTGGCTCTCCAGCCACTTGACCAGCACTCGCACTGACTGGCTCTGCAGCACTGCAGGGAGAGGATAGGGCACCTGTGGGTGATGCTGGAGATGGGACACCTGGCCATGCCCTGCCGTGTGCCCTGTAGCACCCTTCCCACCAGTGCCCCAAGCGGAGCTGTGCCTAGCTTGACTCCCCACCATGGTGCTGGGGCATGTGGTCACCAGTGGGCACCTTGATGTCCCTGAGCTTAGGCCCAAGGTTGCCCACCCTGTGTGGGTGGGCCCTCAGGGCTGCCACATACCGCTCAGGTAGATGGCCAATGTGGCGAGGACCAGGCTAGCCAGTGCTAGGATGCCCAGCAGAGCAAGGAAGAGGGGGTGGCAGGGGCCGAGGCAGGGGCAGGCAGTGGTAGCAGGCACAGGGCGCAGCATAGGCAGGAGTGGCTGGTGTGGGGTGGTGCAGGTTGCAGGGCGAGCACGGGGCCTGTGCGGGGTGCTGGACCGAGCTGGGCCATTCCCTGCGGCAATGGGAAGAGAAGAGCAGGTCAGTACCCACCCCCCAGCACCCCTGGGACCGTCTGCTGGCATGGGGTGCCCCCGGCAGTGCTGGGGAGCACAGCGGGGGCTGGTGCCCAGACTGCCCAGGTCTCACCCTCAGCACTCTTGTGCCCGCCCGAGGCCCAGTGCAGGTCACTGATGGACTCCACGGGGTGCAGGCTGATGTCTCCAGGCTCATTGTCGTTGGGGTCGGTGGGCTCTGCCGGGGTGGTGCCATCTGCCCTCCCCAAGCTGTCTGCCAGGGAGCAGGGGTGGTGGTGAGCACAGGCACTGTTCACTGCACCCAGATGACCCCAGGCACCAACCCTGGGCACCAACCCATCACTGCCTGCTCTGGCTTCCCCTCTGTTGGCGATGCCAGCTTTGGTGCCAGCCTGGTTGCTGTACCATTGTGGACAGTGCACACTGGCATTTCTTTGGCACAAATCCACTGTGCCAGGAGGGCTGTGGAGCCTGGCACAGAGCTGTGACACAGGGTGAACACTGACTATACACCCTGGCCATGGCATGCTGTCATCAGGGTGGTTAGCAGACAGCCATAATCCCAGAGCCTCATTAGTGGGGCTGGAATCTTCCCTTGGCTCAGGGACAGGATTGTACCAGATCTCCTGGCCTAGGTAGCCTGGGTACTGCAGCATGTGGCTGGGGCACTCCTGGGCCAGCTGGGCCACCCATTTGCCCAGGGGCAGGGGCAGGCTGGCACCAGGCTTAGCCCCTGCCAGTCCGGGACATATCTTGGCTTTTTTTGCACGCATTGTGCCTGGGAGAGGGCTCATGTGATGCTTAGGTACGTACAGGTATAATATGAGGTGTATGCCATGCCAGGGTAGTCCAAATGCCTGACACTGGGTTGGGCACATCGTCCCACAAAAGGGCAAGGGGAGCAGGTATGACTCCAGCCTGGTTGACACTGTGCTAGAAAGCAGCCATGAGGTAGAGGGAAACAATTTCTGCTGGATATTTGGTTTTTAGCAGCAGCCAGGGCTTGCATATGCTGCTGTGCCCACTGCAGAGCAGGACCAGGTGGCCCTGTGCTCACACCAGGCTGCTCCCAGGGCTTGGTGGCTTGTGGCTGGGGACCATGGGCATATGCACTGCTGTGCTGCCTCTCCAGCAGCGCTGGCTGTTGTCACATGTGGGGTTGGCACGCTTTGGGACTAGTTCTTTGCCAAGGGAGGTGGCAGAGACCACAGCTGGTGCCCAGGTCCCCCCTGCCAGCCCAGACTGTCCCCAGTGACCTGTGGGCACAGCAATACCC
>NW_020447443.1:19542-26576 GCF_003343035.1 Apteryx rowi | reverse complement strand
GGACAGCCTCATCCCCTGGGTGGGCATCTCTACCCACAGCCCCCTTGGTGGAGAGGGGCACTGGCACATTGCCCCCATCCCAGCCCCTCCCATCCCACCCCACCAGGCACGCAGAGGGTGCCAGGGGCCCCACCAGTCCCAGCCCACCTCCCTGGCCTACCTTCTCCAGCCTCCCTGGGCATAGCTCCCTGCACTGTGCACCCAGGCACAGCCTGGCCCGGGCAGTGTGAGTGGGCAGCAAGGCAGTCTGGGGCCCCTGGGAGCTGGGCACTGGGTTCCCAGTGCACCAACTGCTCTGCTTAAAATAGGACAGTGAGAAATGTGGCTGGGAAGATAAATATAGCCCTGGAGACAGGGGCCTAGTGGCTGTATCAGTGTCATGGACTGCGCTGTGCCAGCACGGCCAAGGGCAAGGAGCCCATGGAGGAGCTTCCCAGGGTAAAGGAGACACAAGATCAGTATGGGACCAAGGGGACCCAAGGAATGGACTGGATGGGGAAACTAAGGCATGGGTGGGCCAGCCCTGAGCCAAGTGGGGTCACCCCCCACGCCATGGCAGCAGTGGTGCATGCAATGGCAATCATGCCCAGACTAGCCTTGCCCACAAAGATCATGCTGGCTGCGCCAAGAGGATTTATTTAAATTAACGAGGTAACAAGCCTTTGGCATCAGGCAGCAATAGGCACCAGGATATGGGATTGTGTGTGCTGGGGAAGGGGACCACAGTGGTCCCCAACCATGGTCACCAGCCCCAAGTGCCCCGTGGGAGGCAGGTGTCAGAGGGTGGGAGGCTGTTGTGCCTATAGAAGCTGTGGGCATGGGTGGGCGCAAGACAGGAGGTGCTGGGGGTGGGCTTGGCCCGCTGGGTGCAGCTCTCGCCCATCCAGCCACGGTAGCAGTGGCAGCGGAAGAGTGCCTGCAGGCTCTCGTCCAGCTGGTTTGAAAGGTGCAGGAAGCTGGCCAGGTCATGGGGCTGCCGGCGCATGCAGCGTCCGTGCCCGTGGCACCGTCTGTAGCTGCACTCCCAGGCGGCTGCTGTCACGTTGGCCACGTAGGGCCCCAGGGTGGACACAAGGTAGTGGCGCAGGCTGGCACAGCTCTCCTGAGAGAGGAAAGGCTGCTGTGAGAGTCCTCCCCGCAGGTCCTGCTTCCAGGAGCTGGGCACACTGCTGTCGCTTCATCCACCCCTCCCCAGAGGGCCCTGCACCCTCCTGAACAGTGACATGGCCATCCCATGTCCTTCCCATCCGTCCCACGCCCAAACCCCCTCCTGCCCCATGTGCCCATGGCCAGCCCTGGTGCCCAGCCAGGAAGGACAACGTACGGCCCTGCTCACAGAGGCAGCGAGTGGAGATACTCACAGCCGAGCGCGAGTAGGACATGTCTCCCCAGAGCACGAGTCCAGCAGCCCCCAGTGCCGCACTCTCCCCGATCGTGTGAACCAGATCAGCCTGCAAGGCAGAGACATGGCCAGGGGTACAGGCTTAGCATCACCACCACCACCACCCCATCAACAGTGCCCTGCCTGGATGCCGTAAGCAGAACCCCCAGCTTGCCATGCTGCCACCAGTGCCCTCCCCACAGCCCCAACCCTGCCCAGCCTGCCATGGCCCTTACCAGCCCCAGGAAGCGGGGTGAGCGGCGGTAGGAGAGGCGTGAGTAGGCAATGATGGGCAGGATGCCTGTGGCCCCAAAGGTGGCCACACGCAGGGCCTCACGCAGCCGGTGGTGCACATAACGGTGGCGCAGGCCCTGTGGCAGTGTTGGTGGCAAGTAGATGCTGGGATAGAGGGCAGCTGAGGCAGCCCAGAGCCAGCGGAGCCGGTTGTTGCGCAGCACTTCTGCTGGTCGGCACTGGCCCGTGTAGTTGGCCTCCTTGGCCCAGTTGCTGTTGAAGCAGTCGGGGAAGCGGTAGAAACCCCAGAGTCCCCCTGGGCGCAGGGTCTTGCCCAGCAAAAGTGTCTGCTCCATCAGAGCCTGGGCTGCCTGCTCAAACTCCTCCTGGGCCAGACGGAGCCGCCATGGGGCCGGCAGATAGGGGTGCCGGTCCCACACCCACTGCTCCGAGGCTGCCCGGTAGATCCTTTTGGCCCCCCAGTTGCGAGCCCAGAGGGGTCTCCACTCCTCCCAGTCCACCACAGCCAGACCGTGGAAAGCAGGCCGCAGGCGGAGGCGGATGTCGCCTGCCACCCTGCCCAGATGGGTGCGGAGAGGCACCCGCTGGGGGATGCCCCCATTGCGGGGGATGCCCTGGCGGGACAGGTACGGGTACAGCCCAAACTGGTTCTTGTAGAAGATAGTGATGTTCTCGCCGGCGAAGTGGCCACCCAGGTTCTCCACAATGCCATAGTTGCCAAGGGGCAGGCCCACACCAAAGCGGTGCCAGCACCGGCCCGTGGGCACATTCCACACCACGGCGAAGGGCTGGCCACCTGCAATGGGTTTGGGCGCTGGGCTCTCTCCGCTCACCATGCACAGTGTCAACCAGGCCCACAGCACCAGTGCCGGCCCCATGCTGGGCCAGCCCAGAGGGCCCAGCACCCTGTGGGGAGAAGGAAAGCAATGGGGTGAGATGGTGGGGCACCGGGGGTACCATGGACATGTGCCCCCCCCCCAAGGCCCTCCCTGTTGGTGGACAACTCTGCCCAGCATGCCCTGGTCCCCATGGAGCTATGCCCTGGCCAACGCAGCTGTGGCATGTCCCTGCAAGCCACAAACGCCACAGCCAAGCCCTTCACCACCTACCCTAATGCCTCAGTTTCCCTCCTGGCTCCCAGTCCTGCTCCCAGCAGGGGCATCATAACCGGCTCTTCCCTCCTGTCCCCTGCCAGTTGGCAGCAGGCTGAGTCAGGCCAGGCTCTCCTCCAAGGTGCTGCACTCCTGCAGCAGCCCTCAGAAGGAGGGTTTGAGCCAAAGGGGCAACTACCCCCCCCGTGGCCCAGGCAGGGTAAAGTAGGGCTGCATGCTCCTGCCCTGTGCCTGCTGTGGGGAGCCATGCTGGCTGGCGCCAGGCAGCTGCCTGCCTGCTGGCAGCTGCGGAGATGGGGATTAGGAAGCAAATCAGGTCTGGGGCCGCGTGACAGGGCACAGACAGCTCTAATCCCCCAGCAAAGGTCCTGGCTGGCTCCCTGCTGACCTTCTCACTCACGTTTTGCCCACCTCCTGCAGTCACAGCCAGTCTAGCACCACCAGTGCCCTTCCCCTGTGCGAAGATGTTGCAGTGCCAGGAGACAGGCTGGGGCTGCATTCCCCCTTGCAGTGGCCTGCAGGGCAGCTTGTCCCCAACAGGACATACAAAACCTGGAAAAACCCATGGGCTCCCAGTGCCTTGCACTGCTGCTCCCTGTCCCACTCTGACACCAGCACCTCTTGAACCATTCCATGCCTCAGTTTCCACCACCTGTGGAGCTGGGACAATGACACTCACACTGGCAAATGCGACAGGACAGCCAAGACACTGGTGGAACTGGGCAGAGCTCCCCGAAGACCAGTCTAGACCACAGGGCCCACAGAGGACCTGGCTTTGTGGTACCCTGCTGCAGTCAGGCCCCAAGCCCAGGGCAAAAGCAGAGCTAATCTGCCCAGCCAGGGAAGGGTGACCTGCTGAGCACCAAGACCACCTCTCCACTGGCAACAGCTCAGACATGGGGGGTCACCAGCTGCCCATCCAGCATTTTCCCCACCGGCCCCCAAGCACCCCACAGCTGCAATGGGACCGTGGCAACCTCAGATTTGGGGTGTGGGCACTAGCCCCAAACAACAGCAGTCGATCAGGCCAGGATGGGCATCCTCTGCCCGTACTTGCCTTTAATGACTGTCTTGGGGCCCTGGGGCCTTAAATGTTCTTCTTCATCCAGAAGATGGGTAGGCCTTTGGCATCACAGTGGGGGGTCTCCAGGAGGTTCTGCCTGCAGCTCTTGGCTGGGGCACCCCTCACCCAGCTCAGCAGAGGCAGTGGGGGTGGGGGGGGGACTGTGGTGGGTGGCAGGGAAGGCTGAGAGGCGGCTGGCACCCACGGCCCAGGGGTGCCGGTGGCTGGGCTGGAGCGGGCAGAGAAGATTCGCAACACCTCTGCAGAGATGCCAGGGCTCAGGAAAGCCATGATCTGCACCGGCTCGGCCAAGGTGTAGCCCAGGTGAGCATAAAAGTGCTGTTTGTCATGGGTGGTGAGGTGCAGGCAGTGAAAGCCCCGGGCCCGGGCGTACTGCTCTGTGGCCTCCATCAGCTTTCTCCCGTAGCCCTTGCCCCGCAGCGCTCTGGGCACCACCACGCTCTCCACGAAGAGGCTATGGGGATGGCCAACCACACGGGACAGTCGGACATGGCCCAGGAGCTGGCAGGGGCTCTTCTCTGCAGCAGGGGGCTCTGCAGGGCCCCAGCTCTGCAGCAGCACAAGGCAGGTGGGGAAGGCGTCCGAGGAGCGCTGGAGTGAGTGGAGCCGTGATGCCCGGCTCTTCCCCCACTCCTCGCCGAGCAGCTGGGCACAGGCCTCCATCAGCTCCGGCCTCTGGTGCAGGGGGACCAGGCTAAGCTCCTCCGACATGGAGCCCATTCTTCTCACTGATGGGAGACCAAGCAGGCGACAGCTTAGTGGTGTCAGGACCCACATCAACTTGCCCCTGCCTGGCAAATCCTGCCCAGCAAGTCCTGCCTGCACTGTTGGGCTCAGCACAGGCACTCAGCAACTACTCTCTACCAGCTTGCAGTGGTGCTGGATGGGTTTGGAAGAATTAGCGGCGGGTCCGAGGTCAAATGAGAACACTACGATGGCACACAGTGGTGCCCTTGGCCCTCTCAGCCAAGGAAGAGACATGTTGTGCCAGGCCCAGGGCTGGACCCAGGTGCCTGTGCCATGCCTGTTGCACAGGCCTGCCAGGCAGGTCTCACCTCCTTGAGCTGGCAGAAAGATGGGCTGCCAGGGTACAGAGCTCACGTGGGACAGGAGAGGTACAGGAGCAACGTGCCCACTCCCTGCGGGCACATGATCAAGGCTCGCTCCTCCACCAACTGTTCCACGAACTTCTGTTGCTCAAGCATCCAACTGAGACCAGCCAACTCATCACACGTGTGTCCCCAGCTGTCCCTGGTGCAAGCGGAGCACAGGGCGAAAGAGGACTGCAGTGCCTCCAAGGTGAGCGGCACCAGCCCATGCCAGCTGTGTCCACCTGGCACAGAAGTTCAGGAGGGCCTTGCCCCTCCAAGGGGCAATGACCTCCTATCCCAGCCATGGTGTACGGCAGAGACCATTTTCCCAGCCTTCCCATTTGTCACGGCATGCAGCTGCTGAGGGAAGACCATTCCCCTTGCAAAGAAGCCACAGGCAGTTTGCTAGAGGAACTGGTGCAGTAACTTATCAGCTGGCATTGAGCAAAGTGCCCTGCTTTCCCGCCATGGGTAGGGAGTGAGGACCTACCCCTCAGTGCACCAAAATTACCCTCCCCTCTCCATGGGAGGACCCCAAGACCCCCACAATGCTCTTTGTCCCCACTGTCTCCCTGGTACACGCTGACTTAGAGCCCCCAGCTGTGACCTCCCCCCAGCACCTTTTTCCTCAACTAATTGCCACCCCCATTTCCTCCACCTCCTGGATGCTGCTGGGTGCCCCAAGGCAGAAGCCCCTCCACCAGCCTTGCCTGCCCTCCATGGTCATGTTAGCCCCCCTCTGGCTGTGACACCTCACTAAGCGGGATGCTTTGCCCACCCAGTGTCCGGAGTGCAGTGAGGCAGACAGGCTGCACCAAGGAGCCTGGCTCAGTCCCGCACTGCCTGCCTTTCCCTAACCCCCCCACATAAGGACATGTGGCTGCTCACCCTGTCCGATGCTGGTGCTGGTGCTGGCTGGCTCCCCAGGGGCCCTCGGTGTCTGCACTGGCTTACTGGTGAGGAGTCAGTCGTGCTGCAGCTCAGCAGGAAATAGCACACAATCCTCGGCCAACCGCAGCTCCCAGTTCTGCTTTCACAGAGTGAATGACACGTCTGTCCAATGCTGCAGGCCCCTCCACCCACCTTGACGTGTGGGGACAGGGCCAGTAGTGGGGTGCTGGCCTGGGGGTGCAAAGCCCTGGGTACATCCCAGCCTATGCCCAGGATGCTGGGCCACCCCAGCCATGCAATGGAGGGTGCTAAGTCCCCGCATGGTTCATTTGCAAGGCCAAAGCACAGATCCGCCTCCCTGCCTGGTACCCTGCTGGTGCTGGCTGCCCTTGGGCCCACCTGGCCAGGGTTTGCCACACCCTGCCCTGTGCCCACCACAGGCTGCACAAGAGAGACCACCCCAGTCCCTCACCAGCACTGAGGGGGGAAAACGGTGCTGCATGTAGGGAAATAATGTATGAGCTAGGGTTGTGCACCCCTGCACACGGCACCGCACGCCCACACAGCACCTAGCGCAGACAGAACCCCATCCTACCTTGCACCCCTACACATGGCACCCTATCCCATACAGCACCCATCACACATGGCACACCGTCCTACACTGCACCCCACACATGGTATACCATCCCACACTGCACTCCCACACATGGTACCCCATCCTACACAGCACCCCTGCACACAGCACGCCACCCCACACGGTACCCCACTGCACAGCACCCCTGCACATGGTACCTCACCCCTGCAGAGAGACCCTAACCTACCCACACCTACTGCACACAGCAACCCACCCCACACTGCACCCATTGCACATGGCATCCCATCCCCCCACAAGGCACCCAAACCTACCACACAACCCCTTCACATGGCACCCCAGCCCAGGATACAGCCCAGCACATGCCATCCCCCACAGAGCACTCCGTCCCACACTGCCCCCGAGACAGAGAACCCCACTCTGCTCACAGCACAGGCCCTGCTGCCGGGCACACTGCACACACACACACACACACACAAACACCCCCTGCTGTGCACAACTGGGAACTGACCCCATGCCCCATAGTGTCCCCACACACTTCAGCACCATCCCTCCCAGCCACTGTCCCCACCCTGATCACTGCCCTCACCTCATCACTGCCCCTGAACCCTATCACTGCCCCCCACCC
>NW_020447443.1:0-18818 GCF_003343035.1 Apteryx rowi | reverse complement strand
AGCTTCTGCCGGTACCTGTTCCCCTGCTCCTTGGCTGCGGGGATTGGCCAAGGCCCACGCAAGCCCACTGGTTAGGGTTAGGGCTGGGGGGAGACAGCTGCCCCAGACACCTTCATATTCATTTTGCCACCCTGCAGAGTCCTTGTTTTACAAGTCAGTTGAAGCTGGGGATCAGTTGGTCTATCCATGTATCTCTTGTCCTTCCATGTGCCTTCAGTGCCCCTGAAGCGGCTGTGGGCACTCTGGCTCCCTCAGTGTTTTCCAAGCTCCCCCGGAAAGCAGAGAGCCCAAGGGGGTCACAGGGCTTTGCAGTCGTGAGCAGGAGAAGAAGGCTCAGTCCTGCCCTGGCGAGAAGCTTTGCTGCTCCTGCTTTTCAGTGTGCCCCAGATGCCTCTGTGTGCCTTTTGGGGCACCCCCAGGGCCCTGCCGCACATTTTGGTGCTTACTGGTGTCCTCCACATGCCTTTCAGCACACACTGGGGCTGTCTGTGTGCTTTTTTGGGTGTCCCGGAGCCCTCTGAGTGCCTTTCAGTGTGCCCCAAGGCCCTTGGTGCTTCTTTAGGCGTGACCTGGGGCCCTCCATGTGCCTTTTGGCCTCCCCAGTGTCCTCAGTGTCCCTTGTGGCATGTTCTGGAGCCCTTGGTGTGCCTTTCAGTATGCTCCAGGGCTCTCTGTGTGGGTTTTGGTGCACTGCAGAGCTCCCCATGTGTCTTTCGGTGCTCCCCAGGGCCCTCATTGTGCCTTTCAGCCCATGCCGCAGCCATTGGTGTGCCTATTGGTTCACCCCATGGGCCTTGGTGCGCCTTTCAGTACATCCCAGTGTCTTTGGTGTGCCTTTTAGTGCATTCCGGGGCCTTTGGGGTGCCTTTCAGTGCTTCCCACACTGCTTTGGTATGCCTTTCAGGGCACCCCAGGGCCCTCAGTGTGCTTTTAGGCATGACCTAGGGCCCTTGCTGTGCCTTTTGGCCTGCCAGAGGGCCCTCGCTGTGTCTTTCAGCCTGCTGCAACATCCTTGGTGGGCCTTTCGGGGCACCCTGTGCCACTGGATGTGTCTTTTGGCAAGTCCCAGATTCCTGTGGTGTCCCTTTCGGCATGTCCCTGGGCCCTCGGTGTGCCTTTCAGCACACGCCAGACTCTCCCTGTTTGCCTTAGGGTGTGCCCCAGACTCTCTCCACGTGCCTTTTTGGTGCTCCTTGCTTTGGTCCTGAGAACAATCTGGGCTGAGGGCTGGGTGCAGGGCTGCATGCCTGAGGAAAGGCTGCAGGATGGGGGAAAGGAAGCTGTGTGTTTTATTTTCTCAGTAGCACACTGTGCACCATGGAAGCGTTAGCAGAAAGTCAGCTAGATGGCCCAGACCTGCACCCAGCTGCAACTTCACCCTGGGGACTGGAGAACACAGCCTCCTCAAAATGGCAAAAGGATTCACATTTGGGGAACAGGGTCTGTTTAATAACCTAAGCTCCAGCAGCCAGCACACCCAGGGCCTGGGCCTTTTTGGAGAACACAAAACCGCCAGAGGAAGAGCAACCTTCATTAGTGTCATGGGACAAAGGGAGATGTGTGGGGGTAAACCTCCCCCCCCCCAAGACTGGGCTTTTTTGCCCTTGCTCACTTCGCTTCACTGCCTCCTTTTTAAAGGAGAGTGGCAGGGGCAAAAACCAGAGAGGTTAAGCAAGGTTGGAGGGGCTAGGCTCTCTAGTTTTTTGTCCCCACACAACTTGGCCTATTTCTTGGGGGGGGGCAAAGAGCCCATATCTTGGATGTATTTGGGGCACCCTCCCCACGATTGGGTCTCCCCCCCCCCTTTCCCTTAAGAAAAGAGGCAGGCAGGGAAAACCCAACATGCCTGGCTCTTTGGTCCCCCACCCCTCTTGGAAAAATAGCCTAAGTGGGTTGTATGGGGATGAAAAAGCCTCTCTTATTTTCTGTCCCCACACAACTCACTTCTTAGGTGAGGGAGCGTGGGGGTCTGGCCCCCTCCATCAGCCGCTCCAGTTGGCTGGGATCCGTCTGCCACTTCCGAGGGAGCCACTCAGGTTGGGGCCAGTCCCCGCTGCCCACTTCTGCCCTTAAAGGGAGTCTTTAAGGGACTTTAAGATACTCTTAAAGACCTTAAAAATTCCCTTTAAGAGCAGAAGTGGGTGGTGGGGGCAGACCCTGGCCCAACTGGAGCTGCTGAGGGTGGGGGCCTTTTAGCTCCAGCAGTGCAGCAATGAGCTCTTCCCCATGTAGGAGCTGCGGGACAGGCTGGGAAGGGGAGGTGGTGGTGAGGTGGCACATCCTTCTGAGAGCTGTTAGCATGGATTAAATAAACCATGCATTGATTGAACCCAATGTCACCTTGTCTCAGTTGTGTCTTGCTCCAATTTTTATTTCAAAGAGCAAAACCAACCCAGTGCAGTGCTACTGTACCCGATTCCTGCTCTGCTGCCCCCTTGTGGCATAGCTCCCAAGAGAGAGGTACAAGGGCTGTGGGGAGCAGAGAGAGCTGGCAAACACAGGCCCTTTCCTTCTGCGCAGCTCCTTGATGGGCAAGCAAAGGTGAAATCAAGTCCCTGCTCCTTTGGAAGGGGTCTCTGGAAAGCAAGATCATTTCCTCTTTGCAGCTCGAGCTGGAGTCTAAAACAGTGCCAGTGGCTGGCTGGTAAGAGTGGACAAGAGGTGAAGCAGCAGTTATTCTCAGCAACAACCCTCTAGGAAAAAGAAAATGTATATTTTGATACAGAAATATCAGGAAAAGAAACTCCAGGCACTTGCCCTCTATCAAAAACAGGCTTAGAATCCCTGTTTTCCCCGGCAGGGGCAGGCATGTGGTTCTGCACACTGGGTCTGAGCCTTCCAGCTCCAGCAGCCCCAAACCCCAGCCTCAGCCAAGCCCAGGGCTTCCCTTCCCTGTGCACCAACAGTGTAGCTATTGCAACTCCATATCAGCAGGGCTGTGCTCCTTGCTTGCATCACAGTTGTGATGTAGCTGGGTATCAGGGCTGTGCGTGTGAGGATACCCAGTGCGCTTAGTCAACAGTTCCCGGGATGGTCCAAAAACTCCCCTGCTAGGCAAGACAATGGACCAATGTGAGACAACGAACTGATTTGGAAGAATAAATGACTGAACTTCTGGGTGAATTCTCAATGAGGTCAGTGACCTAGCAGCTTCACAACAAAGCAGCTGACTAATTGTCAGACAGGAGCTCTCCAGGCATCAATTTCAGACAGTATGGGAGATTCCCCCCAAGCAGCTCCTGCTGTGCATGGACCGATAGAGATGATCTGTATGATGGGATTAACTGACTAACTCCCAGGGCAGAAAATACAGGTGGTCCCAAGGTCTCTCTCAGGCAGTTCTGGCTCAGGATGAAGAAACTGATCAAACTGTGCATAAATAATTTTGAAGGGTCATCAGAAACTTTTCCTGCATGTGCAGGAATGGTCACATAGATCTGTCTTTTGTACATAGCTAAGATAGTTAAGTATATTCAGGCACAGACTTTTTGCTGTGGTTTTCCTTTCTCCCTCACTGGTGGGACTTCTGAGCACCAATGTAATGGAAAAGAGAATGAACTCGAGTTAAAATGCTTGCTCATGTCAGTTTATCAGTCTCCTGAGGCAGAAGAATCCACTTTTTTGGTCTGTTCACAGACACTCATTCATGAAACAACTCCAGCTAAAAGATTCATTTGGTGCAATTTGTGTGTGCTTCTAAGTTGCCAAATTTTGTCCCTTTCCCATTCATTCCTGAGTTTTGAGCAATCAACTGATAGATACAACAACCATTTCTTCAGGACTAAGTTTGGTGGCTGTTTACTGAGCCCAGAATGACTATGCTTTCCACAGGCGGCCTTTGACTTGTCAATAGGAGGCATCTTAAAATTGTTTCTGTTTTCTGATTGCAGCTGTACTAATTTTAGAGGCTTCAATTTAACCACCTCTGCTACACTGTAATTATCCACTTGTAATTATCCATTGTTGATTTAGTTAAAGATGTGTGATTAGGTCCATTCCTCTGAAAAAACTCTGTCATTGATTGAAGTAGGAGTAGTGAAGATTGTATTTTGTATGAATCAAAATGTTGCTTTGGCCAGCAAAATACCTTTAAATATCTCTACAACTGCAGAAGCGTGGGCTCAAAACAGACCCCTTCAGGGCTCATATCCACCAGCATCTTTCTTTGCTATTTTTGTACATCCTTATATTTGCTTTTATGTACATGTGTATTTTTCAATGTATTTCTTTGCTATTTTTGTATCTTCTGAGAGTTACCTGCTGGCTGCCATGAACTATGATCAGTACTTGGTCATGTGCCAACCCCTGCTCTATGCAAGACTCATGAATTGGAAGTTCTGTCTCCAGTTGGCAGCTGGGTCTTGGGTAGGAGGACTGCTAATATATACTGGCTAAGTAAGAACTGGCTGCTTATCCCAGGTAGAGTTCTGTGGCCCTAATGCAATTGACCACTTCTGTGATTTTACCCCATTGCTACAGCTCTCCTGTGATGACACCAGGATGATAACACATTGCTTTCGTACTGCCCTTCCTGGATATAGTTTTCCCATTTCTATTCACTATGGCATCCTACGTCTGTATTACAGTTGCCATTTTAAGGATCCCTTCCGGGGGGGGGTAGGCAGATGGCCTTCTCCACCTGCTCCTCTCACCTCACCATGGTCACTGTTTTTTATGGGACCCTCATTATTGTTTATATGATGCTGAGAACATCTGAACAAGGTATTCTCTTTTTTTCTGCACTGTCCTCACATCCCTGGTCAATCCACTCATCTATAGCCTGTGGACAAGGAGGTCAAGGGAGCACCTGGAAAAACTCTCAGGAGAGCTGTGGCCTGCAGAAAGAGCTCATACTAGTTTTGTATCTACTGTTCTTGTTCTACTGCCAACTGATAAAGAGAACACGGAACAGAATCTGTTTTGTATGTTTGATTATGTGATAAAAAGGTCAGCTCCACACACAAATCAGAGTACAGAGGAACAATGGCAGACAGGGGAACCTGAGTAATACCCTCACCCAGCTATTCCCAGGCCCATCACAGCAGAGTGATCAGCCCCTGAGAGGCTTATCTCCACAAACACAAAGGAGCACAGAAAAACAATGGCAGATGGGGAAACTCCAAAAACCCAATGAAAGAAATGGGTACCCAGAGCTGTCACAAGAGAACCATCAGACCCCTTTTCCAGGTGTCCAGACCACCTCAAAGACTGAGGGGGGTTACTGCCTAAAGGGTAGGGGACAGATGGGATGCGGTATGAGCATCTGGGTGTTGCACAGGACTTATTATGGGATGTATAGGGGAGGAACTAAAGGCAGAGAAAGGGAGGGATCAAGTTTCGGGGAGGAACAAGAGTGGGAAAATAGAGGGAGGTGGGGGTAAAAAGGGCCGCTTACATGTAAACAGGGGTGGTTGGTACACTTTTCTGACCATGCCCAGTACCTGATCAGGACAGTCTGCCATGTCTTCATATTAAACTCTATTTCTAACTATTTTCCTGGATGAAGAGACTCACTATTCTGTGTGCATGTGTGTGTTTGGAGGTCTAAGTGCCAGCAGCTGGAGTGGGACCAAGGGTTGTAGGGGCCCGTTTTTCTGTGGTGCCAGCAACTAGAGAGACCAGAGTGAGTGAAATTAAGAGCTAGCAACCAGAGTGGGACCACAGGTCATAGGGCCTGTGTGTTGGGGGTGCCAGAAACTGGAGTGAGGGTACACATGTCAGTTCGTGATTGCTAGCAAATATCGAGCCAGACAAGCCAGCAAGTAGATTAAGTGGCTTGGGAGCCAAGTATGTGTGTGTGTGTGTGTGTGTGTGTATCTCTGCAGGTGAAGTACCTGCAGGAGGCAGCTACTGAAGAGACCAAAGGGTCCAGACCAACTGCCAGAGAGATTGTAAAGTCTGGGGATTGACCGAGAGATCCATTTGTGTGTGGATGTGTCTCTGTGCAAGGAGGCAACTGGGGAGAGTGAAGGTCCAGGGCCAGCTACTGGATGGACTGTGTGTCTAAGCCCAGTTACTGGAGGCGATCCACAGCATGTGTGTCTCTGTGTGTGTTAGTGTGTGTAGGGGGGTCTGTACCAGCAGCTGGAGTGGGGTGCAGGCCTCAAAGGCTTGTATGCCCAGATGCCAGCACCTGGGGGGACTGGGGATCCAGGAGCAGCTACTGGGTAGACAGGGTGTCTGAGACCAGCTACTGAGGGATCCACAGTGTGTGTGTGTGTGTGTGTGTGTGTGTCCATGAGTGAGGGGGGGGGTCTGTACCAGCAACTGGAGTTGGACTTTTGGGCCTTGTGGACTCACATGTCCAAGTGCCAACACCTGGGGAGACTGGGGATCCAGGGGCCGGCTACTGGGTATACTGAGTGTCTAAGCCCAGCTACTGTAGGAATCCATTCTGTATATATGTAAAAATTTATATATTTCCCACTGATGGACCTTTATCCTGATCAGCCAGAGAAGGGAACAGAATGAGGCCATTGGTACTGTTTGTGATTGTGTGAGAGCTGAGTGTTTCTGTCTGCGCTGTTTTATGTGGCTGTCTGTGGTTATATGTGCATATATGTATTGTTATGTGTGTTTGTGTGTGTGTGTGCCTATTGGGAATATATGCTCAGCCTCACTGCTGGCTGGACCTGGGGGCATGGAGCTGCATCAGCCTTGCCTCTCTCAGGCTGCCAGATTTGGCAACTCCATGACAGTGTACAAGTTATACCTTTAAAAATATATGACATTGAGAATGTTTATGGAATGGGAAGGGAAAGGGAAGACAGAATTCCTGCAGCAAATATATACGTAGTTAGAAGAGATTGTGAAAAATGTCTCTGGTTGGCTTGTTCCCTTAAGTAAACAAACTGGTAGTCCTGTGTGTGGTAATTGCTGAAATATCAACATTTTCTCTTCCTGAAGAGATAATCAGCAATAGGGGCTGTGTGTCTGTGGTGCCATAACTGGAGAGACCAGAGTGTGTGCAAAATTTGTGTGTGTGTGTGTTTCAGCACATAATCATTAGCAAACATCAAGCCGGCCTACCTGGCGAGTTGGATAAGAGGCTTGGGAGCCTAGTATTGGAGTGGCCATAAGTCTGGGCTGCATACTGGAGAGACCGGAGGGCCTGAGAGCTGGCTACTGGAGGGACCAGGGGGTCCAGACCAGCTACTGGAGAGACCATGGGGTCTGGGGGCTGGCTACTGGTAAGGTCGTAAGTCTGGACCAGCTACCAGAGAAACTCATTTTTGTGGGTATGTCTATGTGTGATAGTTGAGCATTGGAGCAAGCTGCCCACAAAGACTGTGGAATCTCTGTCCTTAGGGGATCTCAAGACTCAGCTGGGCAAAATCTCAACCTGTTCTGAGTTCAACATTGCTTTGTGGAAGAGGTTTGACTGAATTGTCTCCAGATATCATTCCAATCTGAATTATCCCAAGATTATATGATTCTATTCTGTGGTGGCACAGACAGCTCTCTGGCAATGTCTCTGGCAATTTAGAATATGTGATTCTAAAACAGAAAACATTTCAAGGTGAAAGCATAAATAATAAAATCATTAGGAGTTACAAATAGAAAAGGAAGCAGTTTATATCCAAATTAGAGACTTGCGTGGAGTGGAGTTGTTTTTATTGTTCCTTTTAGTGTCTCTGGATGCCAAATTATCTCATTCTCTTCTCATTCAGTCTAACCTAAAACAGGGACTGGGGAAAATATTGTTGTAAACTTACCTCTAACAAGAGATAAAGGGAGAGATCTAGCAAAAATTTTCCAGTGACCAAGAAAATATACAAATGGTACATTAATTATTTAGTTATTATCATTCCACCATGATAGGCTCTCTAGATTCCATGCAAGGGGGTTCTGTTGCCTGAATGTGAGCACCTAGTGTCGTCTCTGCCACTCAGGCTTATTGTCCTGCCTGGACTTCTGCTGCAACTCCAGCAAGTGAAGGCCCGTTTTAAGTCCTGCACCATATCTGCAAGACACATGCAGATATCTTGGCTACCCTGTGGCACCTGAAATGGTAGATCTTGTACTGTGGTGGCTGAATTGAGTTTTAGATCTCTGTCAACTCTAACAGGGGCTAGATATAAGAATAAAGTGTTTTTTCTGTTGATTGCCACTGTCAAGACTTTATATACCTACATGTATATGCCTACATTGGAGACATCTGTATTTAGGTGGCTGCATCTGGATCTGAACCTAATAACCTGTTTTATAGTTATCTAGGCTTATTATTATTTATTTATATTTATTATTTATTTATTTAGTTAGTTAGTTATAGTCATCTAGGCTTCCTCTGTAGCTGTCAGAGAGGGAGATGAACAACTCAAGGGGTATTCTTTCCTCCTAACATTGTTAAGAGGAATTGCCCTCTGAGTGTTCTCAGTCAAAGAATCAATAACAACAAACTAGAAATCTGATGGCAGAAGCATGATTGTATATCAAAGATTTTACAATAATGTAGTGACAAAACTCCAGTTTAGCCCAGTTCGCCTCTTCTGAAAACATCTCTTAAACAGGATCTTCTCTGACTACTTAGCTATTTGGAGAAGACAGACTTTGGGCTTTAGAAGGAACTGCTATCTTCCTGGATGTATCTTGGCATTCTGTGTGCACCTTCTTTTCTGAAGGCTGAAAAAAGACAACCTTACAAAAAATTTGGAGCCAAAACTAATTCAGCAGCAGTGCTGGTGACTTCAGGACATTCCAAAAAAGAGGAGAGAAAAACAAGTTCATATGAGTTGCTTAGTGCTGTAGCTGTGACATCAAGAAGTCACTTTATACTATCCACGTTGAGAGTGATAAGGGAACAAAAGCTACTATTCTCCTGATTAGCTGCTTCTCTTTGTCTCTAAAGAGCATCTAGACTCAGCAAAAAACAACTACAGTAATCAAATTAAAAGCATATTCTGCAGATTAGAGATAATAGGAAAATTAAGAGAAGAAAACATAAAAAGGGAGTGTCAGGGACACAGAAATTGTCATTTATAGTTTTATTTATTAGCTGTATGGATTTGAAGCACTCTGTAACAAGTGACCTGTAAAAGGCCCTGCCTAAAGACAAAATGCAGCTTTTCTTAGATAAGCTTTATTAGATAGCCTCTTCTGCCAGCTGTGCTACATTTTAGGGGGATTCATACACTTAAAAATTGCAGAGAATGGAGCAAGCACATCACTCTACTGTTGGAACCCAGTGCAAAGTCCAGATTCATGTTTCCCTTCTGACAGCTGAAGTGCCTGGAATAGAAAAAATTTACAAAGTACTGTATGAGAGATGGAAATGCCATGCTAAGACAAAATAGTTGTTCTTGTCTCATGTGAAATGCATATTGTTTTTCTGATTCATTCCAAGAAGCAGTGCCTGTTCTTCAGAGTAACTGAAACATGTTGGCTGACGTTTGTAGTGCTCATGGCTGGCAAATCTAGGTGAGTCTGGCCTTATGAACACCACACCGCACTTTGTGAGGTCATTGCCCTGTGCATCTGCTCCCCCACAGGCCTCCCCAGAGTACTGCAGAAGTCATATAAACTTCCCTGCTCCATACACATTCCCTACTTTTCAGCCCTCCACATTTCTGCTGTCATAGTGTAGTGTTAAATGTCCGTGCTGCCCAGAGAAGAATGAAGCATAAAGGCATTTGAGAATATGAATCCAGCAGGGAGAGTATTGGAAACCTGGAATAGGTAGGTGTTAGACCTAGCAGAAACTTCCTCATGCTGCTTGAGGAAGCAGGCTTTGGACCTACCTAAGTAATGAAGTGCCCCATGTTTTTCTTCTGGAGAAAGACCTAGTTGTAGCACATCAGAAAGATCCCAGTAGCAAAGAAGTAAAATTGCAGAAAGGACAAGGTGGGGAACAAAAGCATGAAGCAAACCTGCAAGTAAGTCAGGCTGCTCATGTAGACACAGGTGCATCCCAACAGGTCCTTTGCTCATAACTCCATGTTTTAAATTACATTTATTTGAAGTATACAGCTTAGAGGTGGTTACACAAATTGCAGTTTCGTTAGAATTCTTCCCAAGGTTGTTTTCTCATCTTTATTTTTCAGGCTGTAGGTGATGGGATTCAGCATGGATACTGGGTGCTGTACAGGGTGGAGAACACTTGGTCTAGAGTAACTGCTGATACTGAGCTGGGTTTTGTGTATTGGAACAAAGCGGTTGTGTAAAGTAATCCCACTCCAATGAGGTGGGAGCTGCAAGCAGAGAAAGCTTTGTGCCTCTGCTCTGCAAACTGTATCTTCAGGACAGTGGAGGTGATACAAATGTAGGAGATGCCAGAGAGCAGGAAGGAGCTTGACCCAAATATCACAGCAGAGAAAAGAATAATGAGTTTATTGATGAAGGTCCCACTGCAAGCAGCAGACAGGAGAGGGGGCAGCTCACAGCTGAAATGTTTGATTTCTGTGTGTCCACAGAACTGTGTATTTAACACAGGTATTGTATTTAGAACTGAATATGAGACCCATTGCCCATGCACTCCCTGCTTGCTGACTACAGAAGTGTTTGCTCATAGCCTCTGAATACTTCAGTGGATTACAGATGGCCACATATCAGTCATATGCCATTGCTGAGAGCATAAACACTTCACTAGCAGCTGAGAGGAGGATTGAGAACATTTGACTAATACAGGCCCTGAGAGCAGTGGCTGCGCGCTTCACAAGGAAATTCACTAGCATTTTAGGAACAGTAGTGGTGGCATAACAGATGTCAGCAAGGGCTAAATGAAAGAGGAAGAAGTAATAGGAGAGTGAAGGTGGGGATCAGTGCTTATGACCATTATGATTGCCATATTTCCTAACAAAATGTCTGTGTAAATAAAACACAGTGAATAGGAGGCTTTGAAGGTGTGGATCTTATAAGTTGCAAGAGAACAAACTCAAGTTCACTTGTTTGGTTTTCCATTTACTCTAGGTGACCTGAAGAGGAGAAAAACCCATGACATTGGGACAGGAATCAGAATATAGAAAAATCACATGAATTGATTCTGAGGTAGCAGGGAAATGTGAACAGACAGAACTTTGTTATACTCCATGTGGGGGAAAGAAAGTAATTTCAATCCAGGTTAGGAAGCAGGTTTTTGGAAGAGGCGTGCAGAAAGAGTTTGAAATAGGCCCTTTTCCCCACTGAGCCCAGCTGGAACTTCCTGCTCCTGTTCATTTTGTTTTCTTCCTAGGGTCTTTCAGATTCCACACAAGGCTGGAGACCTTGAAAGGTGAGCCTGAGTTTGAAGGCATGCTGAAATCTCTGATTTGTGGAAGTCAGTCTTCCTCCTGACAACCCAGACTTGCAAATCAGGAGTGCCCATCACCAAGCATGAGAAGACAGTAGCAATTCCAGTTGGTCCATGCCCTAGTCCCAGGCTTTGCTTCCGAATTTATAACTTCAGTCCAAACTTATAACTCCAGTCCTGAACTAGATATTAGTGAAAGGTTCCTCCCATTCTCAGGAATTCTGCTGTTTAACATTTTTCTCATCTGCATATGGCCTCAGTACAGCCCCTGTGAACATAATGCCTTTGAGATATATCTACTGATGTGTTTGTGTCCTGCACGTTGAATTATAGCAAGTGGAAGTCTGGGATGAACTGTTTACGTGTTTTTTTGTTGTTGTTGCTTTGCAGGGGGGAATTTTTTGCATGATAATGCTGCCAAAATCACAGATTTTGGGTTTTAGAGTAGAGAAAGCTCATGGGATATTTTCTGTACAAAGGTACTCTTCTAACTAGATCACCCATTACCCTTTTCAGTAAAATGAAGGAAGTTATGTAGGGAAAAAGTGATCAGAATCCCAAGCATAATAGTCTCCCAGTCTGTATCGTTATTGTTAGTTACTTAACTTGAGATATGTCTAATGGTGCATGCAGATGTGATGCATCACAAGTACATAGGTGTTCACAACTTGGAATGCAGAATAAGCAAGTTATCTCAGTTATGGAATGACACAGACCATCACAGCCAAGTGTTTCCCTGAATTTAAGGGGAGTGTATCAAGAGGCAGAACTGCAATTTGAGCCTGTTCCCATTTTTAACAGTTCTACATCTGACATGGGTTTCCCACTCTGAAAAACTAGCTAACTAACTCCATAGTTTAGGCAGAATTAGATCCAACATGCCACATGCATGGGCCCTCAGAAAGATTCAGAGCAAGTAGGAGCTTGATCCCAGAGGAATCACAGAACTACAGGAAGTGAAAAGACTTCCACAATGTGAGACAATTTCCTACAACAGATCTATAGTTTTTCTCTTTAAATCATTGTGTAGTTCTTGAGTTCTTCCCCTTAAGTACAGTGATTTGCAGCTGGGAAACTCATTAATTTTCAGAAAGTCTTGTTACCTGTATGTTCTTAAATATAAACAGCTGGGATGGGATGGTGTTTCCAATTTTGACTTATTTAGAAATTAGTCACAGAAATAAAAGCTAATTGCCTGCACTCTCTTCCTATTTAAGAAAAAAATGGGGATCTCTGGAAGATGATTCATGTCAGTCAGCATTTAAGATATTGGAAATGAGTAAGCATCTGGAAATATTTTTCTCTCATCATTTACAGTAGCGATACATTCTGATGGCTAAAAAGTGACATAAGTCTCTTCTGCAATGCAAAAGATTTTCCAAACATTTATAAAAAATTATTATTGATTTAGATGCATGAAAATTGGTCTTGTGAAAAGAAATTGCCCCCACCATCAAAAAAGTCTAAAAAAAGCTTTATTTTTCCTAAAAGTAGAATTGAACTGTATTTCAGTTAGGCACTTTAATTTTGAAAGCTACAATGGAAGAATAGACAGGGAGAGAGACAAGGACAGATGGACTGATGGATGGAGTGTGATTGTTATCACAAAACGTTAGAGGAAGAATACATTTTACTCTTTTGGACTTCTACAGTACAGATGACACTAGTCACCATAGACTCTCTTTATACTCAACAGCAAGACTTTACATTTTAAAGGTGTGATTCTTCTCATGTTAACATAGATATCTAACTTAAGTCAGATTAATATTACCTTAAAAGTGCCTATTTTTCTACAGGAAGTATAAAAAGGAGACTTGAGAGATTAGATTCCCTGCAGTGGAGATGAGCCTCACCTCTAGGCACCCTACACAGTGGAAGGAGAGAGACTGGCACTTTAAATAGCAAATTCACCTGTTTAACTCAGACAGATGTTTTGAGTGAGATGAATCAATCACTCCTGGAATGAGTAACATTTTCCCTCTGGCTGTACAAAGGAACAGCTGATGAACATGAAAAACAAAACAATTGGGGTTAAAAGTTAGGTGAAGTTAATCCCACCCATATTTTACTTTATTGGTAAAAGTTCCTGAGGTTTTTTCTTTAATTAATGTTTTAAGGGCTTAATTCTGTTATTTTTTAAAAAACAGATGAAGCTAGTCCATTCAGCTTGAAGAAAACATACAGGATGCCATCCACAAAGAAAGGAAGTATGGCAAAAAGGTAGCATCTCCTGTTTAACTCTTTTCCCACTCACACCAGAAGCAGATGTGAGCTATGGGGATGCTTTGTTGTGCATTTCAAAGCTCCTACAGGGTTAAATTGAAAGGGGTTTGGCTATATATAGAGTGGCAAAGCCTGCTCACCTTAGCTTTTTTCTAAATGTATGTACAAGCATGATTCCGCACAGCCTTGTCTTGCCCCTAGAAATCCACAGTAACCCACAGTCCTAGCAAAATAGACATTCACTGACTTATTTGGTTTGGAATTTATGTACTCACCAAAGAAAGAAAAGTTGCTCCTTTTTGTTAAGATGTCATTAAGGGTTTGTTATGCATCCTTCTCTCTTCAAATACATTCTGGAAAGTATTCAGTGAGTGTGTTGGTAGAAAATGTAGTGTAATGAGATAACAACTGTGCATGCATATTTATGCCCCCAAATTACCCATAAAAAGAGTAAAATAACAGTGGATTTACCTACCTCCAAAACGCATATCAAGAAAAAGAGTAAAATTGAAATGCAGATAGACTGATAAAAAAAATCAAGAGATATATAGATAGATAAATAAGGAAATGAATTAATGATATCTGAGTTTAAACCATGCAATACCTCCCTTTATGTCTGCTTCTCTTATTAATTGACCTGTTAAACAGAAAACACTAGCCAGTGTTTCCAAAGTTATAACACTATATTAAAGCTCTTTCCAGCTGTCTCTTTCTCTAGCCTATGTCACTACTCTATTCTACCCTTTCTCTCAGTTTCTTCATCTTTAAGTCAAATATTGTACACAAAAATATACAGTACAGTTTACCACTAGGAAATAAGGCTCCTCTATGTTACTGGTGGTCTACTGGGGAGGAGGCCAACACACATCTCTTCCTTGTTGCTATCTTCTTCCGTATTCCTAACTCTGGCTTAGTTCTACAGCCTAAATATATTCATGCCATCTCCAGGACAAGTATCTCTTGTGTAAGAAACTGAGGATGTGGTGGGACAGGAACTAATGAACATTTTACAAAATGATAATAGGCTGCTATTTTGTTTCTTCTGTCCCCGGAGTGTTGTGCCTCATCTGAGAATGCCTTTTGCCCACCTTAACCTTGAAGAATACTACCTACCCCCAACTTTCATGTGATACCCAAGGAATAACTCCAGTGACACTGAAAAAAGGAACTTTTATTAATTCATACTGGAAGCTTTGTATACTCTAGCTGAAATGAAAATAAGAGGTTGATCAAAAGTCATTTTCAGAAAAGGTAAAAGTAAAGATAGGAATAATTCAATGCATAATACAGAAAGGAGAACAGTAACTTAAGCAAAAACTCAGAAGAAAATCTAAAGCTTGTCAAAATCCCCAAACATCATGTTTTTGTGGCAAACATCATAATGGGTGAATGAACAAGTATAGTCTGTAAGGCAGATGAACTAATTGTTGTCTTCCTGTTAGAACTGGAGTCTATTAGAGAGAAGTTCCAGAAGAGAGTAACATAGTTCATTGGCAGATTTGAAAGCATAACCTAAAAGAATAGATTTAATGAACTGGTGATGTTTAGTTTAGGAACAACCCAAACAGTCTTGGAAACAGTTTTTATGTACATAAAAGGCAGCTGCAGAGATGAAAAGAATCATGTGTTTCATGTCCCACATGAAAATGAAAATAAAATAATGGATTTATTTCAGCAATAGAGTTTGAGGCTAGGTTTTAAGGAAAACATGCTGAATACTAAAGGCAGTAAAGCAATGGAGTACATTGTGTAATTAGGCCGAAAAATCACCAATTTCTAATTTTTTGAACATCAGTCACATGTCTAGTAGGAATTACAATAATATATATTTCTTCTGCTGTGCATTAGGGAGAGTAGAGCAGATGACCTCTCAAGGTTTTCTTCCAGCCTTAATTTCTGTGATTATGTAACTCCACTATTAATAGAAAAATAAGTGCCAGCAGATTCCCTCTCCCCTTTCAGAAAATTATTAAAAAAAATAACTTCCAAGAGGAAGCTGAGCAAGATATTATGACCCCCCCTCCCCCCCCCCCCCCCAATTCCAAGTGGATTGCATACTTTTTAAAAGCAAGGGCAACAAGAAGGGCTTCTGTAAATACATCAGTAACAAAAGGAAGAGTAGGGGAAATGTGGGCCCTCTGCTGAATGGGGCAGGGGCCATGGTGACAAAGGACACAGAAAAGGCTGAGGGATTGAATGCCTTCTTTGCCTCAGTCTTTACTAGAAAGACTGGTCCTCAGGGATCCCAGGCCCTGGAGTCCAGGGAGAAAGTCTGGAGAAAGGAAGACTTTCCTTTGGTGGAGGAGGACTGGGTTAGGGATCACTTAAGCAAACTGGACATACATAAGTCCATGGACCCTGATGGGATGCTCCCACAAATGCTGAGGGAGCTGGCTGATGTCATTGCAAGTCCACTCTCAATCATCTTTGAAAGGTCATAGCAATCGGGAGAGGTGCCTGAGGACTCAAGGAAAGCAAATGTCATTCCAATCTTCAAAAAGGGCCAAAAGGAGGATCCAGGGAAACAGCAGGCCGGTCAGTCTCAACTTGATCCCTGGAAAGGTGATGGAACTGCATGACCGCAAGATGGGAAAGGGAGTGTCAGCTACCAGCAAAGAGAGATACTCAAGGTTCATGAGGGGTTAGACAGGATAGATTTAATAAAGGACTTACACTCCAAACTGTGTGGGGAGCCCCAGGAACCGCACAGAGGGGTCGCTGATGGGAGGCTGCTGGGCACACAAGTTAGACACCCAGACAGGACTCACTCTGTTGTATCCTAAGGGCCCCTTTTATCTACCAGAACTTTTTCCTTACCTCAGCTGTGCTAACCTTGAGTAGCTACTGGCTGCAAAGCAGCTAGACATTGTTGACAGAACAGAATATGCATGACTGGCCTTGCTGGGTTTGGAGTGCACAGTCTACATGAGTGTAGAGAGCACACTCTGGGACTGCTATCACCTAGTGCCCTGACTTCTCGCCAGATCTTCTGCAGGTTTTCTCACTACAAATTGCTAATCTTGGATACCATTGAAGCATATGAAGGATAAGAAGATGATCAGGAGTACTCAGCATGGATTCATGAAGGGGAAATCATGCTCAACCAACCTGATAGCCTCCTATGATGGAATGACTGGTTGGGGAGATGAGGGGAGAGCAGTGGATGTTGCCTACCTTGACTTCAGTAAGGCTTTTGGCACTGTCTCCTATAACGTCCTCATAGACAAGCTCAGGAAGTGTGGGCTAGATGAGCAGGCAGGGAGGTGGGATGAGAACTGGCTGAATGGCAGAGCTCAGAGGGTTGTGACCAGTGGTGCAAAGTCTAGTTGGAGGTCAGTAACTAGCAGTTTCTCCCAGGGGTCAATACTGGGTCCACTCCTGTTATCCTATTATCCTGTTATTCATCAGTGACCTGGATGAAGGGATAGAGTGCACCCTCAACAAGTTTGCTGGTGTTGCAAAACTGGGAGGAGTGGCTGATACGCCAGAGGGCTGTGCTGCCCTCTGAGGTCCCTCAGAGGGACATCGACAGGCTGGAGAGATGGGCAGAGAGGAACCTTATAAAGTTCAATAAAGGGAAGTGCGGAGTCCTGCACCTAGGGAGGAATGCTTCGTGTACCAGTTCAGGCTGGGGGCTGACCTGCTGGAAAGCAGCCCTGAAGAGAAGGACCTGGGGGTCCTGGTGGACAACAAGTTGACCATGAGCCAACAAATGACCCCCTTGTGGCCAAGAAGGCCAACAATTTCCTGGGCTGCTTTAGGAAGAGCATATCCAGCAGGTTGAAGGAGGTGGTTCTTCCCATCTACTCAGCCCTGGTGAGGACACACCTGGAGTACAGTGTCCAGTGCCGGGCTCCCCAATAGAAGGGAGACACAGAGCTACTGCAGTGAGTCTGGTGAAGGGCCACTAAGATGCTTAAGGGACTGTAGCATCTCTCATATGAGGAGGGATGAGAGAGCTGGGCCTGGAGAAGAGAAAGTTTGGGGGGATCTTATCAATGCATATAAGTATCTGTTTGCGCATGGGCATAAGTGAGCTTACAGTTACTCATAATATCATATGGGGTACAGGCTTTTTCTATATGTGTTTCCTTACCCCTAGATCAATGCTGAGAATAAGAGGTAGAAGACTGACAATGTAAACAAAACTATCTCAATAGACTATTAAAAATATCTGTGAATAAAAAAATACCCTCGCCAGCCACTCTGCCACCTCACCACCCACTCTATCTGCAGAAAATGCACCTCGATCTTCTATTTCTGAACTGCTGATCAAGCTGTAATTTCTTCCCACATATGTGGTGTTTTTAAGGAATCCTTTTGAGGCTTTTCCTTGTCCCCACACATTCCTTTCTCAGTCAATAAAGAGAAAAAGACACTTTCTGTAAGGGGTTTATTTAGTATTTTTAAATATCTTCATCAGGATGAACTAAATAGCATCCTAGAAATGCTTGGTTTAATATAAAGGAAAGCTCTATGACTAATTCGCATGGAAGATTTTATAACTGTCAAATTAAATGGGATATTCTCAGTGTATCATAAAAATTCATGGTTTCACTCAATAATTCCTTTCCAAACATCATTTAAAAATGATTGGATTTTTTTTCCTCTTCATATACAACCTAGATTTTCCAAATTATTCACACTTTTGCATGTTTTGAACTACTGAATCTTGTAGATTTCAGTGTATGGTATAGACCCTTGAAATCATTTTCCAGTACAAAAGAGAAACACATCAAGTAATAATAATTGTAGCTTAGATTGCTAACTCAGATGCAAACACTTTCATCTAGATGCTTAAAACCATCCCGATGAAAAGGAAAAAAAGCTTATGAATCATCTCAATCATGGTGGTTCATGTGGTAGAACCCAAAGTCAGACAAAGTGTTTTGGTGGCTACTCATAGACATGTTACTTTATAAGGAGCTTTACAAACTATCTTAAAGATCCAGTGAGTTTTTACTGAAATATAAATTAGAATAACTGCTAATATATTATTACATTTTTAAAGATCTCAGAGGACTGCATAAGATGAAACAAAAATAATAGCAAAAGATTTGCAGATAACTCACTCTTGCCTACTCTGTTCTTGTAGGTTTTTTTTCTTGGTTTCAGGGTTGGTTTCAGCCAACTCAGTGACTCTCTTAGTTGCAACAAACTCTGCACAGAACTCTTTGCACAGGACATTCTTTTCACAGAATCACAGAATCACAGAATCACTGAGGTTGGAAGGGACCTCTGGAGATCATCTAGTCCAACCCTCCTGCTCAAGCAGGGTCACCTAGAGCACATTGCACAGGATTGCATCCAGGCGCGTTTTGAATATCTCCAGAGAAGGAGACTCCACCACCTCTCTGGGCAACCTCTTCCA
>NW_020447442.1:2141028-2157717 GCF_003343035.1 Apteryx rowi | reverse complement strand
GCCTGGATGCAATCCTGTGCAATGTGCTCTAGGTGACCCTGCTTGAGCAGGGGGGTTGGACTAGATGATCTCCAGAGGTCCCTTCCAACCTCAGTGATTCTGTGATTCTGTGATATGTCCTTTAGATTCAGTTGCAGAGGAAAAGTGTAACTGAAAATGTTTTCTTTCTTCCTGACCTCCAGTGTGCCAACTCCCTGCTCTTTTCAGTACATTACAGCAACAGGGAGAATTGAGCCCAGAGGGAAACAGACCAAATAAGAGGGAGGGGACAGAAAGAGAAAGACAGCATGAGAATATATGAATTTGGACAGCAATCAAACTGCTTTTCTTTTATGTTAATTACACAGTTTAAAACCATCTTCTCAACTTTGGGAGGAAATCTGCTTGTCTGTCAATATTTGATCTGGCACTGACTCTGGTCTGTATCTGCAGTCCCATCACCATGGGGAAGATCCTGCAGTTCTTTAGAAAGAGAAGATGAAATGGGATGTAATATGCTGGAGTCTTGCACACACTAATTAATAGAATTGGCCAATAGCCAAACGTTTGCATTCCTGGCAGAAAGACATCGCTGCATTTAATCAGGCATTTTTCTGATTAAATAAATGGATAAAGAAACCTCTGTGTGAGTGTGTGTGCATGTGTATTACATATTTACATATATATTTTGCCATCCTTACATATTTCTCTCTTTACCAGCTTACAGTATACTGCTTTGAAATCTGCAATGAGGTTAGGAACACTCAGAGAAAGAGGAGATTTATTTCAGGATTCTGTTCCCTTGCTCATTCAGTGTCATCTTGGGCCAAATCCACCCCTGGTTCCATAGCTGTTATATTAGGAATGAACCTGGCCCATCATATTTGCAGCTCTTAGATAAACACTGCTTCAATAAAGATGAAGAGGCAGAGAGGTCTAGTCTTTCCTCTGTGGGTATTCTGTAGCCATAAATCGATCATTCTTCTGGACACCTCTCATAAATACAAGATTTGTTAGTAAGTTGGAATTGGTAGATCAGAAGTGCTGCCTTGCATAAAAGTTGTCTAATACTCTCTACTGTGACCCTTTTTCTTCAACTGCATATAACTTAAGTAGATGTTAACTATTTGGGCTAACAATTTCTGTTTCATCTTTTTCTAAAGTTGATTTAAAAATTAGTCAAACTGGTTTAGTCAATTAAAATGGAAAAGGCCAATATTTTACAATCAGTGTTTTCTAAAAACATTAAGATGTCTAAATAGCCTTAACTCTGCCTGTTTCAAATCTAAAGCAACTAATAGGACCACAGAGAGGCATTAGAAAATGCTCTACCATGATGGCAATCCATATTGTATCCATCTACTAACCCTTTTACTGTACCTGTTCTCTAAATCTGCTTTTCCTCTCTAGGCCATGCCACTTCTATAGTGATTTTAGATAACCAGTAGACCCACAATCTGGATAAGAAAATGGACTTTTCCACTGTCCCGCAGAGCTCTGTCTATTGCATAATGCCAATGTGGGACATACTGTGTTTGGTTACTCCCATCATCTGCATGAAGAGCTACCCATGGGCAAGTGTGTGCAACCCAATCTGTTGCTTCATCTTTGAAGAGACAATGGCAACAAGTGTGACATGTTCCCCAAAACCTTTGTGCAATTACCTCAGAGCAGGATGCCCAAAGATTTATTATGATGAACACCCAAAGATGGTCATGCACAAGAAACCAAAACTGACCTGCTGGCTCCTTCATTTGATACACATGCAGTGCCTCAGTGCTTCTTCAACACACAGATACTGCCCACTTCTCACCAAGGTCCTTGTTGGAGTGAGGAGAACATACAGCCGTGAGATGGCTCCACACACTCCTACCTTCTCTTCCGTATTTTGCCAGAGCTTCTATTAATCCTCAATGAAGACTAAAGGGAAAGAGAACAGTGAGCTGAAGGACTTCATGGAAGTAACTATTTTCTCCTGAGACTAGCTTAAATGAAAGCAGGGAAGGAGGGTCCACACAGTGTTACACTGAAATCTGTCTTTGTTCACTAGAGGAGCGACTCTGGAGATGCCAATACAATTATTTTACACAGTCAGGGATAAGTGGTTTTCTGAGGGCCCAAAAGAATGTGTGCACACATGTATTTATATGTTTGCATGTGTGTTTGCCTTTTTGATCATTAGTTTGCCTGTTGACAGATCCATTTCCCTATTTCATTTCTTCCACACTCTGCAAAAAACCCATTAAGTTGTAAGTTTTGGTTTTCCTTATATTGTTACACTGTTTGCTTACTTGCAGAAGGTGCCTCGGGAAAAAGACCTGGAATATGAGATGGGTGGACAGAATGAGGTTTATCTGAGTGTGCTGAATTAGTCAGGTTATAATTACCTTGAACTCCTATGCATGCTTACTTAATATGCATGCAACTGAGTATGTTCCTAAAGTTCCTATGGAAAGCGTTGTCCAAACCAAAGACGATTCCTTGACAGTTCACTTGCCTGGGACACATACACTGTGGGACCAAGTAGTAGGTCATTATTGGAACTGCCTTTGTGCACTAAGAAGGCCAAAAATACCTTTCAGTGTTTCAATGACAAACTGTTCTATCATGCATAGAACACTGAATGTGAAGATGATTATTTTACTATGGAATTTGCACAGATATTCTGCCATTTTAGAATGAAGTTTCAACTTTTATTACTACATATATATATTTTTTGCTACATGGTGCTAGTCACCCAGGAAAGGGTTATCACAGGGACACTATGTCTACTAAGTAGAGTACCATGATAACCTTTGAAATCATAAAAAGTTAAGGAAAACCTTTGGTAAACAAAAGAGCTGCTGAATGGCTAGATCTTTAATTTACCTCCTTTTCCTTAACTGTCTAAATGCTACACACTTGGTGAAATATCACAACTACAAATTTTCACTTTTTTTTTTAAACTGTGTGTGAAATAAAGTAGCTACAGATCTCCAAGTCCAGTTACCTCTGATCAGGTTCAAGGTTTGGGGTTGTGCTTTTTTGCAGTTTGTGTCCTTTTGTCTATCAGCATCTTCTATGTATTTAAACTGACATTCTATGCCTATATTCTCTGCTGGCAAACTGCCTGTAAGGTCATTTCCATTTCTGCAAAAGCCATGCAAAGAGGGTATGAAAGGCTATCAATTGAGAATGATGGCATTCGCATTGATTTTTCCCAGGTGGAAGTGACTGTCTAAGCTGCAGAGCAGAGAAGAATCAAATCCTAAAATTCTCAAGGCCAGTATGTTCAAGTGACTGGTGACTGCACTGTACTTCCCTGTACTTGACTTTGCTTTTGGTACTAGAGACATTTCTGCAGAGGAAAGCCCACTCCTTTAGTGCCTCAGCGGAACTCCCAGTACACCAACCCTGCTGAAATATCCACAGTTCATTTAAGGAATGTCCCACTGGTTATAAGAGACTAGCATCACCAACTGAACTGATTTGCAGTATATTTTGACATATATAGGTTTAGCAGATGTTACCATTTCAGTACATATATATGTGTGTGTGTGCCTGAATTCAATTAAAAATTCTATTGGCTTCACTGGAAAGGCTAGTATTTAGGAAAACAGTAGTGTCTTTTAGTTTTATCTAAGGGTCGGCTGCTGTAAAATGCTTGAGATAAAATACAGCAGGTGCTTAGAGATAAAAATAATACTAATAGCAGAGGTTTGCTGAGATAAGAAGCAAAAGCTCTGACTGCACATAAGTGGGTGCAGTACCTAGCTTCAAAGAGCTGAGGGAAAGGGAGGTCATGATGCATTAGACTGATGAAAAGCAGCAGCTCAGTTCTGTTGGAGTATATCAGATCAGGTGAGCTGATTTCAAAACAGCGGAGAATCTACCTTAACATCTTTCAGTCTCTAATCCAAGAACTGAGACTGAGGGTACTTTTAGATGATTTATGACTGAGTATAACAGTTTTAATTCTCTGTTTATTCACATGTGTATATATTAGTTTCAATTTAGGATTTACTCTTAGATGAGATAAATATTCCCTGAGCTGAAAATTTTTTTTTCTAGGGTAGGAGAGGTCTCCTGCTAAGTATGTCTGGCAGTAGCACTTGGGAAATCAAACTTCCCAGCTATGACTGGTCAATATTTGGTGGTGAAGTAAAGGGCAGCACCTCACTGGGGACAGATCTACCTTTCCTAAGTGTATAGTATGTTTGTGTAGGATGTTTATGATCCTAGCCTCTATCCATCCTGTTGTGGACCATCCTACGGAATGTGGTATTCCATAAGATGCCGCTCCATGGTCTAATCTGTGATCTGGACCACTAACAGCACCAGTAGTAGCATCAAGAAGCAGCAAGACTAGGTAATTAATACAAAGGAGAAGGTGAGCCACTGTATCTGGGAGTTTACACAGGGCACATTGGAGCAGCCATGGTTTGTGTGCAAGGTGGACAAACTGGAGTGGGATGCAGTCCATGGGAGCATGCATTGCTGAGATGCAAAGGGTTGCTTGGACAGCTCTGTTGCCCTAGTGTGCTCATGCTGATGTGTAAAATCAATGTACAACCTTTCCATCCCAACAGATCAGGAGACTTTAACAGTAAGGATGCAAGTCTGTCCCTTTCACTTGGGGAACTGTGGGATGTTTATTCTTTCCTTTTCAAATAGTTCCATTTCAGTCAAGCACTCCTACAAAATGAGTACTACTACTCTACCATGAGTAATGTTGTTAGAATTACATCCTAAGAGAAGCAACTAAGATTTATGACTCCACCTATGCTTATTTTATTAGCAGTATGAGGTATTTCTTTTGAAATAAATATTGTTGTCATTATGCTTTTCCTGGGCTATTTCAAGAGGGTTTTATTTTCTCATAAAATAACATTTCACATTCTCCATTGCTCAGCTACATGCTGTTATTATAAAAGCTATTATCTTTTGGCTATTCTTATGTAAATCCTTTGCATCTGAATAGTTCAAACACTTGTAGATGGTAGGTTATCCTGATTTCCACCTTAGGTACAGAAATGTTTGCCTCTGCATTTGTAATATTGACAGCATTCCTGCAAAGATTTGAATTTTAGTTTTGGGTCAAGTTTGACTACAGGGGTGAGTTGGTGTTTAAAAGAAATATAAAATAGTTGCTACCAACTTAGCCATGTTCACTATTTCATTTTGTACTTTTCCTGGAATGCCTGCACAAAATCTTTCTCCTCTAGCTTTCCCACGAATATTTAAAACTGTTCTAATTCTCTATAGAATATATTCTCTATAGAATACAGAATTGATTCTGAAATACAGTAGCCATGAAGCAAGTTGGCTCTGACCATATCCACATACATAAAGGGTGAAATTACACAGCTATTAATTGCTTATATTTTCATTCATGTACTTAATCCCTGTTCTACTTTATCCAAACGGCAGATTAGGTGAAGGGTGACTAGTTGAAATTGCCAAGTTTTTGTTATCCTAACAATTAAAAACTCTTGTTTTCTAAAACTGTAAAACTAAAACTAAATGAGATAAATATGTTATAGGCCAAAACCTGACAAGTTAAATCTAATTGAAAATTTAAGACAGAAAAAGGAAAGAAAGGCTAATAAAATAATTCAGAGCAACTTTAATGTTCTATCTTTAATACAAGCCAATATCCTCAAATGACTGTAGAATCTTCAAAGTAGGTAAATAAAAGCAGAGGGTGAGGCTCAGGCAAGGAAAATAAAAAATTGGTTGTGCTAATGTGCTCATACAAGAAGACACTCAAGATCAATAGCTGTATTACTCTCCTTTCAACAAATTTGTAAATTCACCACTGGTCCTCAAAGTATTTGCAAGAATAGGAAGCAACTTTCACCATATCCCACTGTCTGGAGTGTTTGCATTTTGCATAAATGATGTTATTAATTGTATGGAATAAATTTCCTAGTATATGGGCTAATGCCTGTTGTAATGCTTCACAATCTGTAGCCATTCAGAAAGACGAATTGACTATTAAATCAGTTAGTCATAATGAACTAAAAAAGGGCTGGTTTAGAGGTAATAGAGGAAAGCTTTAGAAGCTTCCAGTTTCTTTAACTGTGCAGAATGTCAGGAAAGTCAGACTTTCCAAATTCAAGCACTAGTAATTGCTTATGCTGTTTTCAAATAGAACCATTACTTTTGATTTCAGCATTTAATGCGTCTTGCTCATACAGCCCTGCATCATGTTAATACTGTAGCTTTATCAGCTTCTCTCCAGCCTTTTCACTTGACCAGAGAAGCATTGTTCTTTGTAGAATATCCCCTGATGCTTCGCCAAAGCCTAAATATGAACAGCTATAGCAAAGGGATTTTACAGGGCTTCCCTTAAGAGACTGTAACGCTGTAATTAGTCTTTCTGTTTGGCAAATCTAGCTTTTCAGCCTTGGTTTCCTCTTTCTTTGTTTAATAGATACTTTCTTCCCTGTATTCCCAAGTGTCGCGAAAGGAGTGATGCAACTTCACTCATAAGAGGGAAGCAGCACTACGTTTATTGCAGTAAGACAGCGACTTAACAAAGTTCAATCGTAAATAAGAACGATTTAATGAGGTTCGATTGGCAAGGTTCACTCAGTTATTTACTGCATGAAGGACAGGGTCAGATGTGTGTGCAATGAAGACCCTCCCGTTGAGTCACGAGGTTCAGACTGGACCCCCTTGCTTTCTAAACTCCTTCGGAGAGGAGCCTAGGTGCGGCTGGATCCAGTCCTAGTCCCAGACTTGGTCAATGGTTTATGTCTAAGGGATTATGTGCACAATTAGTCAGAGATATAACTCAGCAAAGTTTCACGAAGTTCGCAAAAGTTCAGCATACTATTAATCACTTACCGAGGATCTGTCGCGGGTAAGGAATCTCTCAGCCTCGAGGAGTAACCTCGAGAGGCGTCCCTGGTCAAGGGGAGGTTCTGCAGTGCAGCCCGCTGCCATGCAGGAGAGCTCAAGGGGCTCTGGGCTGCCCCCTGTTTATGGAGGGGAGATGATTGACTCAGTCATATTTGCATACTAGACGGGCCTTAGTTGGTGTATGCTCAACCAGCCCCTACATACGTGCTGTTTACAGGGAGGTCAGGTTGAGGGGGAGAGAGCACATCAGTGGGGGGGAAGGAGCACACCGTCACACCAAGCAATACTTTTCATCCCCTTAACATTGCCCTTCTGGTATTTAAAGGCAGATTTCAACTTCTACTCCATCAGTGTGTAGTTAGGATATGCACACTTAATTCTTTTAACCTTTTCCTCATGAGGGAACTCTTCATCAGCTTTTCGTATGCCTTTCAATGAGTAGCTACATACATTAGCTTCTTTGTGCCCAAGCAGGATGCATGTGCATTACTGGTCATGATGACTTTATTAAGGTGACAGAAAGGTTATTACACTGAAGATATAATTCTGTAAGTAATTAAATGCTACTGAAAAAGCAGCTCCTTTCAACAAAATCTTCTATAGCAACATCACCAGGCATTTCTTTGTTTCCTCAAAATTCTCATAGGGCACTAACAAGAGGAAAAACTGCATGTGAGCTAGAGATTAAAAGCCCTGTAGTGTCCTCATCATGGATTTAAAGAGAGAAGAAGCAGTTACGTGATATTTCTGACATGCATGATATTTATGTTGACTTTCCTTGAAGAATAGAAGTGTTGAGTTATACAGAAAAAAATAATGAGGGTAAAACTCAATTTTTTATTTAAAAGTTAATATATGGAGATCACAGAATAGAAAAAGCAGTTGAGCCACTTTGCAGCATATATTATGAAGATATTCTTTTAAATGTTTTTTTGTTATAGAAAATTTTCACCTGGAAAACTACCCAGATATTTCAAATGTCTACTGGAGAATTGCTGTGCCATATTTGGAGACCTAATTTATTTTTATTCAAATTTATTAAAGTATGGAACAGAAGTATTTGAATCCTTTTTAAGTGGAATTCTCAGTGCAGCCTTAACTATGAAGTTATTGCTCATACTTCTGCACTAAACAAGCTCCTGTATGATTTACTGGGTAGATGAAATATTTAAATTTAATTTTCCCTTAGTACAGTTGCATGTGTGCATGTCTGTATGTGTGAGTTTCTAACAGAAAAAGATGTAGTCGGATTCTTGCCTGATTTGTTTAACTGCTACAGTATGAATACTCTGTCCCTATGCTGTGTTAAACGGCCATCTGGACAAGATATACTAACCTATTTCATTAGTCTTCAGTACACAAGGAATAGAAACAGCCAAAGCAACAGAGGACATAGAATTTGTCTTGCAGACTGACAACTTTAAATTCTAAACAGGTTCAAAGGATCCCTTCTCAAACCAGCATCAGTTAGCATCATCTCTGCAACCAGGGACTTTACCTAGCTAATGAAGGCCACAAGTCACTATAGAAACAGTCAGTTTTGTCCCTTTTAGCTACGCTCAAAGCTGCCTTTTGGTCCTAAGACTTAATACTAGTCACCTCAAAAAATGCTGATGCAGGTGATAGCATTGAACACAGTATTCAAAAAGAAGTTTATTTGGGAGTCTGTTACATGATTCCAAGTTTTAGAAGACAGGTGAGAGTGCCACAAGAGACCGTGTTATTTCCTGAGAGAGTGAAGGGTGAAAAAAGGCAGTAATTCTCCAGTGCTCCATAGACAGAGGAGGAGGCAGACAGGAGTGCTTCTTTAGTATGCTCTTAACCCCCCCCTTCAGAAGAGTCTACAGTCAAAATACGAACACTACACCAGAACTGTTACAGGAAACAGCAAGAGATGTTGTCCCCACTATGGCTTTCAGAAGCAGCAGGGGTAGGAGTTGGCCTCTCCACCAACTGGAGAGGCACCTCTTTTACACCTGTCTGTACACTGCATACATCTGGCTTTTTAGCTTCCTGCCTATCTTTGTGAGACTCCTCATAGCCACCTCTAAGTGTCACCTGCTAGTCAGACAAGAAGCATAAACAGTGCTGTTGCCCATTCAGTCCAAACCTCTGCTAATGTCCTGATCCAATTGTTTTGAGGAGGCAGAGAGAGAGATGACACAAGGGATATGCTTCTCTTGGGCCATATGTTTACTTTGAAAGAAAGGAAAGTGAGAAAATCTTGTAATCCTGAATGCAGAAGGAATGAACACCACCATCCTGATCACACTGTGTTACAGATCAATTTCTGAGTTTGTCCCTCTGGTAAATTCTGTGCTGCAAGAAACTCTGCCTCTCTTTACTCATCACTGCTACTTCTCTTGCTTGCCATTTTCTGTTTTTCCTCTTCCTGCCCCAGCATAATAAACAGCCTCCTCACCCTGTGATAGTAGAATACCCAGCTTAGCTTTTGACCATGCTCCCCTTGGTATTTTATCAAAGCTTTTATTATTTATACTTGTCTCTTTCTATAAAGGAATTGAATTGCTTTTAATCGAAATTAAGACACTTAATATCCATCTGCTTTACACTGATCTAAGATTGCCAGTAGATCAAAGTCCTTCCTGATGGCAGTCATGAGAATCTGCGTGTGCTCTGTGACATAGGTAACCAGTCACAGCTAACCCAGCTCAGTTTTTGAATAGTGATGGCACATTGGTTGTAAACAACCAATTGAACAATTAAACTAAAAAAAAATTAAACTTTGCCCTGAAAGTATGGATAACTCTAGGAATTGCAGTTTCTAAAGGTTATTTCACATGCACAATTACTCTTCTAATGAATCCTTCTAGTGGATTTTATACCTTGGCTACCTTCTGTTCAAAGTCAATGCTGCTTTTGAAAGCTTTCTTTATATTCTCATTTTTGGCATTATGACTGCAAAATTAATACCACATTATTACAGGCTTTTGTACTTGACTGAATAAAACACTACGACTTCAGTCTGAGGAGAAGCAAGCAATATATTAGGAATGAAGGCAAAGCTATCTTCTATGCAAAACTACAAAAATCTTACATTGGAAAAGTCCAGTCTTTAACAGCATATTACAATGGCAATACACATTCTGCACAAAAAAATGAATCACCTCTAACAAAGGGTTGAGACACGTTATACTCCAATATTATTCATACAAGAACTCTGAGCCAAAATGTAAATGATTTATGCCATATCACTTAAAATAACACTTCCTTTATTCCTAATTCAGCTTGCCCCTGTTTTTTCAACATGTCATTCATTACTGGAATTGATCTGCTTAAACACTGGAAAGAAATGTTTTTTTCTTATTCCTAAGAGGAAAACATTGGATGAAAAGAGAGAAAAGAGAGAAATGCAAATCTATGTGCTCAGGACAATGATTCCCTGTCAATATCCTGCAGTGTTTTTAACAAATAAATAAATAAAAATAATGTCCTGAAGAGACTCATATYTAAAAATTATTTTGTGGCAAATATGGGCCAATACAGTGAATAATATATTCTTTGGCTCAGTAATGTCAACTTTTTAGTGGCTGATGGTGAAAGGAGATGAAATATTCTTATTAAACTCAAATTGTGATAGAAACACTGTCCACCATAAAGGGGAAAAGGTTTGGGTAGGCCATGGATTGGACACTCCTAACACACTGACATGCCTAATTCATACTGATTATATATAAGCATCTAAAGCATATCTATCTTTAGCAGGGCTTGAAGCAGTAGACTTTTTCCTTGCAGTCACTGCAGAGTTCACAAGACTGTTTTGCAAGAGTAAATGCAGGCCTGGAAAATGGAAAACAGTTACGCTATCTGGAGATATATATATATAGATATATATAGATATATATATAAAAGAGGCATAGAGAGGGGAAGACAGGGCAAGTAGGGGGAAGAGAGGGCGTGGGAATTTGTGCTGGGAAAAAAAAAACACTTAAATTATTTGTTTTATTGGAAACAAGAGCATGCACTTCTGGCACAGGATGCCTCTTCAGTAGATCACATCGTGGTCTTACACAACCATTGCAGATAAATCTGTTGTCTGATATTTGTTTCATTTTGCATTCCGTCTTTGGAACAAATCCAGATTCTGATTAAGTCAATGGACATATGCCCATTAACTTCAAAGATTTAGAATCAAAGTCTTTGTGCCTAGGTGTGCATTTTAGTGGTGACATACATCAGGTCATTTGCAGCATGTTACTGCACCTGTTTGGGAAATAAAGTTCATCCTAGCTTTGCGAGCACTCACAGTTTGCAGTGACAAACTTTTTTCTAGATGTAACCTTGCTTTGATCTAGCTATTAATTACACTGTGAATAGTATCATCTCTAATTAGTTCATCTGTTAATTGTTAAGTTCCACATGAAACACAAGCTAATTCAGAAGTATGTAAAATAAAGACTAGACATCTCATCTAATAGCATTTTTCATGTAAAAAGGCTGTGCCTTTCCAAATTGAGAGTCTTGTCTGGATCTCTGTACTCTCAAAATACATCACAGGACTACAGTGTAAAATATTTTGAAGTATCTATGTAAATTAGGAGCCTAAATTCTATTTTACAACGTGACTTGAAGCAGTTTGGATTTCAGTGGCATTTGGGTATCCAAGGCTCATTAAAAAATAGGACTTAGATACTTTTGGAAGTTCTACTTCTTGTCTGATAGTTTGCAGTCTGTTACATCCTTGGCACTGTCAATCTGGGAAGCTTTTTGAGCCTACTGCATGTAGTGGTATTGCAGATTTCTTCTTCTCCAGTTTTTCTTTCATATTACAATCTCTGAGGGATGCCTGGAAATTCTTTTATGCCTTCAGTTCTCTGCAAATCTCTTGAGGAGGAAGGGATTCAAAAGGCATTTTTCTGAACACTTTAGTTTCCCTTGAATGCCAGGTAACAAATGTGTAAAATAAAAGAGTGCTATCACAAAATAGATACATTATTCATTGGACCTATGTCATGGATCAGAGTTCTAAGACAAATATCCAGCCACATGACAAAACCAGCATCAACTGACCCTAGTGGTTTCTGATATACTACCAGCCAGAAGCCAGAGGGCATTATTTTTCTCTGGTAGACAACATTTCAGTTCCAGTAAATATTCATTGACTCTTAATTTTGTGAGTAGCTGTGTTGCTGCTATAAATTTTGCTAGTTTGCGTAAGTCAGCCAAAAAAACATGAAAGCTAGCTCTTAATATCATACATGGACAGCTTAAGTCAGCAGACCTTTCAGTTACCACTATGGCAGAACAAAGTGACACAGAATGTGCTAAACTAAACTCTGAAAAAAACTTAAGAACAAGGAAGAAAGCAGAACAGCTATTGCTACACTTACATGTTTGCTCTGTTATTTTATTATGTCCTGTTCTTTGGACTCTACATCTCACATTCTTCATCTGCCCTGCAGGGATATAACTCTCAATGAATTCAACAGGTTTAGACACCTAACTACTTCTGAGAATTGGGCCTGAAATGTTTTGGATAAGGTAAAGACATTTGCTAAAAAATCATGTTTTTTAATATCTAGACTGTCCAGATGACTGAAGCCTCTAGACACCATCACAATTTAAAATTCTAAAGACATTGTTATAATTAATGACAAGAAAACACAAACCAAGATAAAAATAAAAAAGTGATAAAAAGAATGATCTTGTGCAGATGCTGTTGCTACAACTGCTTGAGAAGCACTCCATTTCTTTGTGCATGTGCTCCTCAAATTTGTTATTTCCTTCATCTGCTCCAGGCACTTATTTCTAACAAAGCAGTGTAGAATACAGTCAGGAGCTGAGTATTAAGAATCAGAAATATTATGTTTTAGCCTGAGTCCTGCCTCTGACTTGCTGTGTGAGTTGAGTAAATCACTTCACTCTGTACATGCAATTTATCCATTTGTATAATGGATTACAACCATATCTGGGCCAGAACTTCATCTTCTGCTAGCATCACTTCAAGAGCTTGATACCTGTTTAACAAATAATGAGCTGTAGCTGGAATTCTGGGCTGACACTTCATGGGAGATATTTTCTTCTATGTCTTCCTGCTATTTCTAAAGATCTTTAGGAGGGTGAAATATGTGGACAATAAATTTTATACTGAAGAGTTGGAGAGAACCATCATAAGCCAGTGTGCAGGGGAGGATCAGGACTATAGTTGGCCACCAAAGCACGTTCATCAGGACGTTTGGTAGCCACCAGCCGTGATTGTGTTGCAGTTTGTTGAGTTCTACAGTTAATTCCTGAGAAGCATTTAGTGTCCATGGGGACACTGTAACACACAAGCAGTGACAGATCAGAGATATGATGATAAATCAGATTGGATCAATGATGTGTTCTAGACGACTGTTCCACTTTCTACTCAGCACAACATTGCACTTACAAAATCTTCCATTCAGGGACCACAGGACTTTGATGGCACTAATGAAGTCATTTCTCACAAAGGTACAATATTACTGTCACAACTTAAGGAGGAGAAAACTGATACTGATAGTCATCACAAGATGTTCAGTGATAGAGTACGGTAAAACTTTTGGGGCCAAATCTGTTTTATACCCCAAACAAGTAGATTTGGGTCAAATGACAATTTAATAAATTAATGTCCACTTTGTCAAACTGTTTCAATTAAGGAGTATGGGGAGGCGTATAAAGAAATTCCCTAGAGCTGGTATTTCAGATAATTTTAAAATGATTTTAAAATGAATGTTTTGCTTTGAAATGAAGTTCAATTTAATTTTTAGAACGTAATTATAAATAATTATATTTTAAAAGTTGAATGTAAATGAAACACAATTGGTAAATTTTGAAAATAAAAGAATCTGCACAGATTTATTTGCAACTGTGGTGGAAATGAACTCAGATCAAGGAAGTCTGATTTCTAGCTTATCCATAAGACTTTTCCACTGCCAGAACCACAGCTCATATATTTGGAGCTGACAAAGCCTGGAATGCCATTAGCCAAAAAACAAGGGCAACTGACTGCCTACAGAAATTTTATGTTTGTTTTGGGAATGAACAAAATGTATAAATTGAGTGTTTATAAACACGGTCTTTGAATCTTAATGGGAAGAGCAATAAAAAGGTGAAAGACTTCAGCCATCAGCATTGTAATTTCTGTTCCTGGAGAGAGGATCCTTCATTCACCTCAGTTTCCATCTATCTGGCTGTTCACCACTTAGTAAAACCCTTACCTTCCCCAATGGGTTTTTGATTCCTGATTAGCTTCTGTGCAAGCCTCATCTCTGGAACCTCCTTTGCTTAACATGCAAGAGCATTCTTTTACCAAAGCATCCTCCCAGCTTCCCCAAGTAATAAAAACTCACCCAGTAACATTTCTAGTGAGAAAATGATGCAGTCTGAGGCTGGGGAATATCAAAAGCTCAATGCACTTTCATAATAGGAGATTCTTATTTCAGAGAATGACTCAGTGCTGAGCGCAGAGCGAGGATTATGAAAGATCAGCTTCTATCTTTGTTAAAGCTACAAACCAAAGATCTCTATCAGCAGAATGGCAGATATAACCTACCCTTACTATTATCTAAAATATATGCTACCACTTGCTGTATGACAAAAACGGAATAGAAACCAACATTTTTTGCAGTATGAAACTCCCTTTTTGATCTTATTGAGTCCAGGACTCATTTAGTAAATTTAGGACTTAATGAATCTAGGACTCACTAACACAAAAATATTATTTTCTTTTCCCTTAGGAGAAACACGTAACATTTAAAAAATTTTTAAATTACCAGCATTTTAGTCCAACCTTTTAGACAGTTAGGAACTTGAAAGCTAGGCTGAGAGGAGACCTCATACAGTTACACACACAATGTTGGAAGGAAATCTCTAAGAGGAACAAAGCCTTTAACTTTCACAGTGTCATGAGAATATCACACATGATTCTCTTGACAAGAACAACAAAATAAAAAAAAAAAGGAGGAAACATAAAGGTATCTTTAAAAAGGTCTAGGACAGCAGTATTCACTCCAAATTTGAGTGGCTGGTTTGAGAGAGACTCCTTACTTTGTCCAAAGGAACATTCCCCTTACTGGAATAGTTTCCTTTCTTCTGTGATAATTCCTACTGTGTTCTGGTTTATCTGTTATTTTTCCCCATTGTGAAGTGAGCCAAGAAAATAAATAACAATCATTGTATAATAGAAGCCAAATTAAATGATTTGCCACGTGGGGCCTGATAATTAACTAAATAAGATTCCCTGAAATAAGCAAATCTAACTTGTTTTTAGGGCTACTTTAAAATGTGAATCTTAAGCAAAACAAGAACATAAATCTCACCAGAAGATGTTATAGTAAAAATCAAACAGGATTCTGAGTAAAGAGAGGGCTTTATTGAAAGCCATAAAACTTCCTCAGATGCCAGTGGAAAAAATTATGATCATAAAATCAGTTCCAGTTTAATGACTTGGTAAATGAAGAGAACATTATGCAGAGTCCTGCAGGGTGCTTACAGTCCACCCCATGAGCTTCTCCTCCTCACAGTCAAAGAGCACTTTCTCTAAATGCCTCACTTTGAGCTGTTCACCTTGGGGGCAACTCCTCTCGCCCCGCTCACAGAGGCTTTGCTGGCCAGTGCAGCATTTCGAGGAAGCACAACTGTCATGAGCTAAGCCCTGGTGGAATCAGAGGCTGTAGCCCTCATGTGGGTGCATAGCCAGGGCTCCAGGGAGATGCTCCAGGAGAGTACACACAGCAGGTTTAGTCTGTCAGCAAAATGCACAGTAAGATGATGGGTTGTGTATGGTGGAAGGGTCCATTAACAGAACAATGATATCCCCAAAATAGGATTAAATTCAGCACACTATATTCAAGGATCTCTTTTTTTCCCATAAGGGGAAAAGAATCAACTCAATCATCAGCAGGACTCTGATCATAAAGTGGGGGCGAACTCATGGCTAAAACTGAAAAATCAAAATAACATGGCATCAGGTCTTTTCTGATACACAGTCTGTTAGGGTGTTATAACTCCTAGTCTTCTAGCTCTGTGCCATGCCTTGGAGAAGTCCAAGAAGGAAGCTTTTGGTCAGGCTGTAAATGCGTCATTAGGCCCCTATTTAAGGGCAAGTTTGAGAATTCAAAATTTTAAATTACTTTAGAATATCTAAAACAAATACAGTTACAGAAAGTCACACTGAAAGCACTCCCTGAATTCCTCTCTCTTTCTGTATTTCATACAAATCATCTTCCTACACGCTAGTCAGTTTATTATGCAAACCCTTTCTGTGTGATATAGTCTAACATACAAAGGAGTTGAAATAAGTTTAATCTTTTCTGGAAAGATCTTTTCCAATTCCAATTGTCCATTTACTACTCCCAATTAAAACAACAGCTCTAAGCTCTAGTGGAACTTTTTTGAGAAAACAATGAGATATTTCACAGATATTTGCCAAGTACAATCATATGGATTATTAGGCAGGGCAGATGCTCAAAAATACTTATACAGAATAAAAGAATGGTGCAGAAAAGGAAGGTGAAAATTTCTGAACCTAGACCTAGCTGTTCAGGATACAAAAAGAACAAAATTAGAACAAACCATAAGAAGCATCATGTTCAGTTTAGGGCAGTGGTTTCCTTTTTGCCTAGACTAGCAGCTTCGCCTTCATTACTGTTCAACAGGAGGGTCACACTTTCTAGATTTCCTATCACTCATGTGGTCTGCAAAAGTTAAATTTAAAGCAAGGAATTGAAATGCAATTTGTATATCGCTATTCTCAGATTACCTACAAGCCAGTATTAATAGATTATGAGACTGGGGGTTTCCTGCAGCTCTACTTTATTTAAGTGAGTTGAGAGATGCGAAGCACATGTGCATGAATACATTGTTTAAAAAAAAAAAAAGAAA